>NC_030685.2:8874016-9175443 GCF_000004195.4 Xenopus tropicalis | reverse complement strand
GACCTATCCACTCACATACAGACCCATACTGACCTATCTATCCACTCACATACGACCCACACTGACCTATACAACTCACATACAGACCCACACTGACCTATCCACTCACATACAGACCCACACTACCTATCCACTCACATACAGACCCACACTGACCTATCCACTCACATACAGACCCACACTGACCTATCCACTCAACAGACAGACCCACACTGACCTATCTATCCACTCACTCTATCACTCACAACAGACCCACACTGACCTATTCCACTCACATACAGCCCACACTGACCTATCCACTCACATACAGACCCACACTGACCTATCTATCCACCACATACAGACCCACACTGACCTATCCACTCACATACAGACCCATACTGACCTATCTATCCACTCACTACAGACCCACACTGACCTATCCACTCACATACAGACCCACACTGACCTATCTATCCACTCACATACAGACCCATACTGACCTATCTATCCACTCACATACAGACCCACACTGACCTAATCTATCCACTCACATACAGACCCATACTGACCTATCTATCACTCACATACAGACCATACTGACCTATCTATCCACTCACATACAGACCCCAACTGACCTATCTATCCACTCACATACAGACCCGTACTGACCTATCTATCCACTCACATACAGCCCACATGACCTATCTATCCACTCACATACAGACCCATACTGACCTATCTATCCACTCACATACAGACCCACACGACCTATCCACTCACATACAGACCCACACTGACCTATCCACTCACATACAGACCCACACTGACCTATCACCACATACAGACCCACACTGACCTATCTATCCACTCACATACAGACCCACACTGACCTATCCACTCACATACAGAACCCATACTGACCTATACACTCACATACAAGACCCACACTGACCTAAATCCACTCACATGACATACACTGACCATCCACTCACATACAGAACCCACCTGAACCTATCCACTCACATACAGACCCAACTGACTTATCTATCCCACTCACATACAGACCCACACTACCGATCCACTCACATACAGACCCACACTGGACAGACCCATTACTGACCTATCCACTCACATACAGACCCACACTGACCTATCCACTCACACACAGACCCACACTGACCTATCCACTTCACATACAGACCCCACCCCAACTGACCTATTCTATCCACTCACATACAGACCCATAACTGACCTATCCACTCACATACAGACCACACTGACCTATCTATCCACTCACATACAGGCCCACACTGACCCTATCATCCCACTTCACATACCAGACCCATACTGACCTATCATCACTCACATACAGACCCACACTGACCTATCTATCCAGTCACATACAGACCCATACTGGACCCTATACACTCACATTACAGACCCACATGACCTATCCCACCTCACATAACAGACCCACACTGACCATCTATCCACTCACATACAGACCCCAGCACTGACCTATCTAATCCACTCACATACAGACCCATACTGACCTATCTCACTCACATACAGACCCCATACTGACCTATCCCACTCCACATACAGACCCATACTGACCTATCCTATCCACTCACATACAGACCCCACACTGACCTATCTATCCACTCACATACAGACCCACACTGACCTATCTATCCACTCAATACAGACCCACACTGACCTATCTATCCACTCACATACAGACCCATACTGACCTATTCCACTCACATACAGACCCCACACTGACCTATCTGTCCACTCACATACAGACCCCACACTGACCTATCTATCCACTCATATACGGACCCACCACTGACCTATCCACTCACATACAACCCACACTGACCTATCCATCACATACAGCCCACACTGAACCTACTCCACTCACATACAGACCCACACTGACCTAATCTATCCACTCAACATACAGACCCACACTGAACCTATCCACTCACATTCAGACCCACACGGACCTATCCACTCACATACAGACCCACAACTGACCTATCTATCCCACTCACATACAGACCCCACACTGACCTTATCTATACACTCACATACAGACCCACACTGACCTATCCACTCACATACAAACCCACACTGACCTATCCACTCACATACAAGACCCATACTGACCTTCTATCCACTCAATACAGACCCAACCTGACCTATCCACATCACATAACCAGACCCACACTGACCTATCTATACACTCACATACAGACCACACTGACTACCCACTCAATACAGACCCACACTGACCTATCCACTCACATTACAGACCCACACTGACCTATCCACTCACATACAGACCCATACTTACCTATCCACTATCAACATGACCTATCACTCACATTACAGACCCACACTGACCTATCTATACACTCACATACAGACCCACACTTGACCTATCTATCCACTCACATAACAGAACCCACACGTGACCTATCACTCACATACAGACCCATACTGACCTATCCACTCACATACAGACCCACACTGACCTATTCCACTCACATACAGACCCACACTGACCTATCTATCCACTCACATTACAGACCATACTGACCTATCTATCCACTCACATACAGACCCACACTGACCTATCTATCCACTCACATACAGACCCACACTGACCTATCGATCCACTCACATACAGACCCACCACTGACCTATCTATCACTCACATACAGACCCATACTGACCTATCCACTCACATACAGACCCACACTGACCTATCTGTCCACTCACATACAGACCACACTGACCTATCTATCCACTCATATACGGAACCACACTGACTATCCACTCACATACAGACCCACACTGACCTATCCATCACATACAGACCACACTGACTAGCCACTCACATACAGACCACACGACCTATCTATCCACTCACATACAGACCCACACTGACCTATCCACTCACATACAGACCCACACTGACCTATCCACTCACATACAGACCCACACTGACCTATCTATCCACTCACATACAGACCCACACTGACCTATCTATACACTCACATACAGACCCACACTGACTATCCACTCACATACAAACCCACACTGACCTATCCACTCACATACAGACCCATACTGACCTGATCTACACTCACATACAGACCCACCTGACCTATCCACTCACATACAGACCCACACTGACCTATCTATACACTCACATACAGACCCACACTGACCTATCCACTCACATACAGACCCATACTGACCTATCTATCCACTCACATACTGACCTATTCCACTCACATACAGACCCACACTGACCTATCCACTCACATACAGACCCACACTGACCTTATCATCCACTCACATACAGACCCATACCCTATACTACAGACCTATCCACTCACATACAGACCCACACTGACCCTATCTATCCACTCACATACAGACCCATACTGACCTATCCACTCACATACAGACCCACCACTGACCTATCCACTCACATACAGACCCACACTGACCTATCTATCCACTCACATACAGACCCATACTGAACCTATCCACTCACATACAGACCCACACTGCCCTATCCACTCACATACAGACCCACAACTGACCTATTATCCACAATACAGACCCACACTGACCTATCCACTCACATACAGACCCCACTGACCTATCTATCACTCACATACAGACCCACACTGACCTATCCACTCACATACAGACCATACTGACCCTATCTATCCACTCACATACAGACCCACACTGACCTATCTATCCACTCACATACAGACCCATACTGACCTATCTATCCACTCACAGACAGACCCACACTGACCTATCTATCCACTCACATACAGACCCATACTGACCTATCCACTCACATACAACCCATACTGACCTATCCACTCACATACAGACCCATACTGACCTATCCACTCACATACAGACCCATACTGAACCTATCATCCACTCACATACAGACCCATACTGACCTATCTATCCACTCACATACAGATCCAACTGACCTATCTATCCACTCACATACAGACCCATACGGACCTATCTATCCACTACTACAGACCCACCTGCACCTATCCACTCACATACAGACCACACTGACCTATCCACTCCATACAGACCCAACACGACCTATCTATCCACTCACATACAGACCCACACTGACCTATCCACTCACATACAGACCCACATGACCTATCCACTCACATACAGACCCACACTGACCTATCTATCCACTCACATACAGACCCACACTGACCTATCTATCCACTCACATACAGACCCACACTGAACCTCCACTCACAACAGCCCACACCTATCATACACTCACATACAGACCCACACTGACCTATCGATACACTCACATACAGACCCCACACTGACCCCAACTCACATACAGACCCACACTGACCTATCTATACACTCACATACAGACCCACACTGACCTATCCACTCACATACAGACCCACACTGACCCTATCCACTCACATACAGACCACACTGACCTACACTCAATACAGACCCCACTGACTATCTATCCACTCACATACAGACCCACACTGAACCTATCATCCACTAACATTACAGACCCACACTGACCTATCCACTCACATACAGACCATACTGACCTATCTATCCACTCACATACAAACCACACTGACCCATCCACTCACATACAGACCCACACTGACCTATCTATACACTCACATACAGACCCACACTGACCTATCTATCCACTCACAAGCAGACCCACACTGGACCTATCCACTCACATACAGACCCCACTGACCCTATTCCACTCAACATACAGACCCACACTGACCTATCCACTCACATACAGACCCACACTGACCTATCACTCACATTACAAGACCACACTGTCCTATCTATCCACTCACATACAGACACACACTGACCTATCTATCCACTCACATACAGACCCACACTGACCTATCCACTCACATACAGACCCATACTGACCTATCCACTCACATACAGACCCACACTGACCTATCCACTCACATACAGGACCCACACTGACACTATCCACTCACATAACAGACCCACACTGTCCTATCTATCCACTCACATACAGACCCCACACTGACCTATCCACTCACATACAGACCCACACTGACAGACCACACTGACCTATCCACTCACATACAGAACCCCACACTGACCTATCCACTCACATACAGACCCACACTGACCTATCCACTCACATTACAGACCCACACTGACCTATCCACTCACATACAGACCCACACTGACCTATCTATCCACTCAACATACAGACCCACACTGACCTATGCCACTCACATACAGACCCACACTGACCTATCCACTCACATACAGACCCATATTGACCATCTATCCACTCACATACAGACCCATACTGACCTATCTATCCACTCACATACAGACCACACTGACCATCCACCACATACAGACCCTTACTGACCTATCTATCCACCACATACAGACCCACACTGACCTATCTATCCACTCACATACAGACCACACTGACCTATCTATCCACTCACATACAGACCCACACTGACCTATCTATACACTCACATACAGACCCACACTGACCTATCCACTCACATACAGACCCATACTGACCTATCTATCAACTACATACAGACCCACACTGACCTAACTCTATCCACTCACATACAGACCCATACTGACCTATCCACTCACATACAGACCCACACTGACCTAATCCACTCACATACAGACCCATACTGACCATATCTACCACTCAACATACAGACCCACACTGACCGATCCACTCACATACAGACCCACACTGACCTATCCACTCACATACAGACCCACACTTACCTATCTATCCACTCACATACAGACCCACACTGACCTATCCACTCACATACAGACCCACACTGACCTATCCACTCACATACAGACCCACACTGACCTACATCCATACTGACCTCCACTCACAACAGACCACACTGACCTATCCACCACATACAGACCCATACTGACCTATCTATCCACTCACCATACAGACCCAACACTACCTATCTATACACTCACATACAGACCCACACTGACCTATCCACTCACATACAGACCCATACTGACCTATCTATGCCACTCACATACAGACCCACACTGACCTATCTATCCACTCACATACAGACCCAATACTGACCTATCTATCCACTCACATAACAGATACCCACACTGACCTATCTATCCACTCACATACAGACCCACACTGACCTATCTATCCACTCACATACAGACCCACACTGACCTATCCACTCACATACAGACCCACACTGACCTATCCACTCACATACAGACCCACACTGACCTATCCACTCACATACAGCCCATACTGACCTATCTATCCACTCACATACAAATCCACACTGACCCATCCACTCACATACAGACCCATACTGACCTATCTATCCACTCACATACAGACCCACACTGACCTATCTATCCACTCACATACAGACCCATACTGACCTATCTATCCACTCACATACAGACCCACACTGACCTATCTATCCACTCACATACAGACCCACACTGACCTATCTATACACTCACATACAGACCCACACTGATCTATCCACTCACATACAGACCCACACTGACCTATCCACTCACATACAGACCCACACTGACCTATCTATCCACTCACATACAGACCCACACTGACCTATCTATCCACTCACATACAGACCCACACTGACCTATCCACTCACTACAGACCATACTGACCTATCTATCCACTCACATACAGACCCATACTGACCTATCCACTCACATACAGACCCACACTGACCTATCCACTCACATACAGACCCACACTGACCTATCTATCCACTCACATACAGACCCACACTGACCTATCCACTCACATACAGACCCATACTGACCTATCCACTCACATACAGACCCACACTGACCTATCCACTCACATACAGACCCATACTGACCTATCTATCCACTCACATACAGACCCACACTGACCTATCCACTCACATACAGACCCATACTGACCTATCTATCCACTCACATACAGACCCACACTGACCTATCTATCCACTCACATACAGACCCACACTGACCTATCTATCCACTCACATACAGACCCATACTGACCTATCTATCCACTCACATACAGACCCCACACTGACCTATCTATCCACTCACATACAGACCCATACTGACCTATCTATCCACTTACATACAGACCCACACTGACCTATCCACTCACATACAGACCCACACTGACCTATCCACTCACATACAGACCCACACTGACCTATCTATCCACTCACATACAGACCCACACTGACCTATCCACTCACATACAGACCCACACTGACCTATCCACTCACATACAGACCCACACTGACCTATCTATCCACTCACATACAGACCGCATTACTGACCTATCTATCCACTCACATACAGACCCACACTGACCTATCCACTCACATACAGACCCACACTGACCTATCTATCCACTCACATACAGACCCATACTGACCTATCTATCCACTCACATACAGACCCACACTGACCTATCTATCCACTCACATACAGACCCACACTGACCTATCTATCCACTCACATACAGACCCACACTGACCTATCCACTCACATACAGACCCACACTGACCTATCTATCCACTCACATACAGACCCATACTGACCTATCTATCCACTCACATACAGACCCACACTGACCTATCCACTCACATACAGACCCATACTGACCTATCTATCCACTCACATACAGACCCATACTGACCTATCTATCCACTCACATACAGACCCATACTGACCTATCTTTTAAAAAATAGGTTACAATACAGGATTCTGCTGGAGAAGCTCTATTAACTGATGGGTTTTGAAAAAAACATGTTTTCCCATGACAGTATTCCTTTAATATGTCAATTTCAATTCTAGCAACCAAAAATGGAAAATATTAATCATTCCCGATTCTCCATATTGTCCAACAGCACAACGACCGGAATATCAGAGACAGATATTACGGAGATGATTTCCAGTGCCAGAGAATTAACAGGTAAAACTGGGTTAAGGCTTTGGATCAACTCTGGATCAACTAGTAGTTAGGCAGGTTATATATAGGCATTATGGTTAGCCTATCAGATGTATGCAATTTTCAAGATTCTTGGAGAATGCTTGATAAAGCTTAGGACCTACAAGTCAACTCAGCTGTCTACTTTAAATTATCTGAAAAAAAAGAGGACTTCACAAATTCAGATCCAGCCTAACTAGAAAGATTGAGAGGTGGACAATATATGGTCAAGGAACCAGAGACAAAGTCAAGCAGGAGTTTCAGAGTTGACCTATCAGATGTATGCAACTTTTAAGATGTTTAGAGAGTGCTTGGTATAGCTTAGAACCTACAAGAGAAGTCAACTCAGTTGTCTACTTGGAATTATCTGAAAAAAAGAGGACTTCACACATTTAGATGCAGCCTAACAATAAATATTTATAGATGGAGAATATGTGGTCAAGGAACCACAGACAAAGTCAGGCAGGAGTTCCAGAGTTGACCTATCAGACATCTGCAACTTTTAAAATGTTTAGAGAATGCTTGGTAAAGCTTAGGACCTACAACAGAAGTCAACTCATATGTCTACTTGGAATTATCTGAAAAAAGTGGACTTACAAATTTAGATTCAGCCTAACTAGAAAGATTGATTGGTGGACAATATATGGTCAAGGAATCAGAGACAAAGTCAAGCAGGAGTTTCAGAGTTGACCTATCAATGTATGCAACTTTTAAGATGTTTAGAGAGTGCTTGGTATAGCTTAGAACCTACAAGAGAAGTCAACTCAGTTGTCTACTTGGAATTATCTGAAAAAAAGAGGACTTCACACATTTAGATTCAGCCTAACTATAAAGATTGATAGATGGACAGTATATGGTCAAGGAACCACAGACAAAGTCAGGCAGGAGTCAGATAATCAGAGACAACTGGGTTGACTTCTATTCTAGGTCAGGCAGGTAAAGCTTAGGACCTAGAATAGAAGTCAACCCAGTTGTCTCTGATTATCTGAGAAAATGGAGTTGCATGTTTAAATCCAGCCTAACTAGAAACAGTGGTAGATGGACAATAGATGGCCAAGGAACCAAAGACAAGGTCAGGCAGGAATTTCCAAGTCAAAGTTTGGTGCAAGCAGCAATCACCAGTTTCTTTACCTAGGCCAAATGAGACAGCAGGAAGTAGGTGTCAGAATCCATATCCAGGTCATAGGTTAAATTAAACCATATTTGCTAGTGCTTAGAGAGGATGTCAGAAAGACGCCCTTCTAGCAGAGTCCTTTTGAAAAATATAACATACAGGTATCGGACCCCTTATCCAGAAACCCATTATCCAGAAAGTTCCGAATTACGGAAAGGGCATCTCCCATAGACTCCAGTTTAATCAAATAATTAACATTTTTAAAAATGGTTTCCTTTTTCTCTGTAATAATAAAACATTACCTGTACTTGATCCCAACTAAGATATAATAACCCCTTATTGGGGGCAGAACAGCCCTATTGGGTTTATTTAATGGTTAAATGATTCCCTTTTCTCTGTAATAATAAAACAGTACCTGTACTTGATCCCAACTAAGATATAATTACCCCTTATTGGGGGCAGAACAGCCCTATTGGGTTTATTTCATGGTTAAATGATTCCCTTTTCTCTGTAATAATAAAACAGTACCTGTACTTGATCCCAACTAAGATATAATTACCCCTTATTGGGGCAGAACAGCCCTATTGGGTTTATTTAATGGTTAAATGATTCCCTTTTCTCTGTAATAATAAAACAGTACCTGTACTTGATCCCAACTAAGATATAATTACCCCTTATTGGGGGCAGAACAGCCCTATTGGGTTTATTTAATGGTTAAATGATTCCCTTTTCTCTGTAATAATAAAACAGTACCTGTACTTGATCCCAACTAAGATATAATTACCCCTTATTGGGGCAGAACAGCCCTATTGGGTTTATTTCATGGTTAAATGATTCCCTTTTCTCTGTAATAATAAAACAGTACCTGTACTTGATCCCAACTAAGATATAATTACCCCTTATTGGGGCAGAACAGCCCTATTGGGTTTATTTAATGGTTAAATGATTCCCTTTTCTCTGTAATAATAAAACAGTACCTGTACTTGATCCCAACTAAGATATAATTACCCCTTATTGGGGGCAGAACAGCCCTATTGGGTTTATTTAATGGTTAAATGATTCCCTTTTCTCTGTAATAATAAAACAGTACCTGTACTTGATCCCAACTAAGATATAATTACCCCTTATTGGGGCAGAACAGCCCTATTGGGTTTATTTAATGGTTAAATGATTCCCTTTTCTCTGTAATAATAAAACAGTACCTGTACTTGATCCCAACTAAGATATAATTACCCCTTATTGGGGCAGAACAGCCCTATTGGGTTTATTTCATGGTTAAATGATTCCCTTTTCTCTGTAATAATAAAACAGTACCTGTACTTGATCCCAACTAAGATATAATTACCCCTTATTGGGGCAGAACAGCCCTATTGGGTTTATTTAATGGTTAAATAATTTTTTTAGTAGACTTAAGGTAGTTGATCTGAATTACGGAAAGACCCCTTATCTGGAAAACCCCAGGTCCCGAGCATTCTGGATAACGAGTCCCATACCTGTATATGCAAGGACTTTCCTTTGACTGATGGTTTCTTCTGGCCATACATGGTAAAGTAAAAATATTGATAAAGAATTTGCAGCTTAAAAATCTGATGTACTTTCCCTTCAGGAGTTGACCCAACTGTGGTTCTGACCCATGAACTATGTGTTTCTACCAATGAGCTGACCCAAATCAGAGACACATTTCGAAAGATGGGGGCAAGGAACATCTACCCTGTGGAAAACTACACCCAAGAGGATAGCCTGAAAACAAGGGGAAAACATAAAGCCATTTTACTGTGTCTCTACGAGTCTCTTAAAGATGTTGAATTTCGAATGCAGCAGGAATTGAATCCCGTTCAGGAGAGAATCAAAATGAAAAACTTCCTTATTACGTTTGCACATGGCAGGGCTTTAGAGAAGCAGAAACTGGAATTTGAAGACAACCGGTTTAAGGAACAACAAGAACGGGATCGGGCAAAGGCGGCAAACAAACCTTGGTACTATTTCTGGGCAAGTTAAAGGGGATATAACAACCAAACATTACTCAGTTGTTGCTGGACTACAAATCCAGCAAGATGCAGGGAAACAGCATTCTCATTGGTCAATTCTCTTGCATCCATAATGAATTTATGGGGAATTTTCTTGCATCTATTATTATGTCTTCCGGCAACTTCTTTAGCAAAACTAGGGGGCGCAGTGGGACAGGATCATGGCTGGGTTTACAACCCCTTGAAAGGGACACTAAACCAACCATAAAGCTGCCCCACTGCGCCCCCTAGTTCTCTTTAGAAGTTGATGAAAAACATAATTACACATGGAAACCAATTCCCCAATGAGAATTCTACTGACCCAAAACTTAATTATAGATGCAAGAGAAGTGACCAATGAGAATGCTGATTCCCAGCACTGTGTCAGGCCCCTTGCTGGTACCTTACATATAGAGATAATGATGCCATTTTCCCGTCATTATATGGCACAGGAATCAGACATGGGGATAAAGGGACAGACTTGTTCAGTGCTGGGAAACTGTGCTTAATGCTCCCAACTCCAATTGCAGGAACAGAGAACAGGGAGCCAGATTTATACAGATCAGCTGGGATTCTCATTGGAGGATTCTTTTGCATTTCAATGCTGCCAATGCGGGCCCTAGAGAGCTGGGAAAGTTTTATTGTGCAATATTGCTTTAAGAATACAACCCTGATGTTGCTGGACTACAGCTCCCAGCATGCTTCACCCTTCATTATATGTTACATTATTCTGGGATTTGTAGTCCAGCAACAGCTGAGTAACGTTTGGTTGAGCCGTGCTGTGCAGCAGGATTTAATGTCCCTTTAAAGTAGAAATGGTATACATTTTTATATGGTAAATGTACAATTTAGTTTTAAAAGGTATAATATTTGCTTAAATATTTCACAATCAGCTTAGCTGCCATGGAGAAACATAATATGCTTTGGAAATTAAATACAATGATCATATATCATTGAGATAAAATAAAGTACTATTTGTTTTATTTTGTATTACACTTTTTCTTAACTTTTTTATATCACAGCTAAAGTTTTGTAGTTTATATAAAATTTCAGAAATCTGTATCTATCAGTAAATAATCATCTTTACAGTTTTCTCTTTCTCCTTTTTTGGCCCTTTTGATTTATTTTCTATACACAGTAATGTCTGTATCGGCATTGGCTTACCGTAATCCTTGTTAAGGGCCAGTAATACCATTTCAGAGCTAATAAGTTACGCATTATTTTCCCAAAACTATGTCTACACCAGCGGTCTAAAGATTTCAGGCCCACTGAGCACACAGTAGATTCCTGCATTGAGTCGGGAACTACAAAAACATGGACTGTTAGTACAGGTATGGGATCCCTTATCCGGAAACCCGTTATCCAGAAAGTTCCGAATTATGGAAAGGCCATCTCCCATAGACTCCATTATAAGCAAATAATTCTGATTTTATTTCATGGTTAAATGATTCCCTTTTCTCTGTAATAATAAAACAGTACCTGTACTTGATCCCAACTAAGATATAATTAATCCTTATTGGGGGCAGAACAGCCCTATTGGGTTTATTTAATGGTTAAATGATTCCCTTTTCTCTGTAATAATAAAACAGTACCTGTACTTGATCCCAACTAAGATATAATTACCCCTTATTGGGGCAGAACAGCCCTATTGGGTTTATTTCATGGTTAAATGATTCCCTTTTCTCTGTAATAATAAAACAGTACCTGTACTTGATCCCAACTAAGATATAATTACCCCTTATTGGGGCAGAACAGCCCTATTGGGTTTATTTAATGGTTAAATGATTCCCTTTTCTCTGTAATAATAAAACAGTACCTGTACTTGATCCCAACTAAGATATAATTACCCCTTATTGGGGGCAGAACAGCCCTATTGGGTTTATTTCATGGTTAAATGATTCCCTTTTCTCTGTAATAATAAAACAGTACCTGTACTTGATCCCAACTAAGATATAATTAATCCTTATTGGGGGCAAAATGATCCTATTGGTTTTATTCAATATTGAAATGATTTTTAGTAGTAAGTTATGGAGATCCAAATTATGGAAAGATCCCTTATCCGGAAAACCCCAGGTCCCAAGCATTCTGGATAACAGGTCCTATACCTGTATATATAAATGTTTTTTTAGGGTACCACTGCCCATGACCTCATTGGCTTTGTTTGGCTTTGCCTAGGGGAGAGGAGGACACAAACTTACCCTTTATTCTCCTCCACAGGAATGCTGCTAAACAGATTAACCTTCCATCTCCTTCAGGCAGAAAAAGCCCCAAAAAATGGAATACGATAGATTCCCCCCACATTTTTAGAATTAATGCATTTGGTAGAAGAGACCAGGAAACTGGAGGAAATGACAAATGTCATACATAATAAAAACAAAATGTATTGGGACACATTTGCTGAAAGCAATTAAGTTATTGTAAATCTTGTTCTGAGTAATACAGAGTAATGACTTGTTGGTGACTCCCTTTTAAGGGGAACTCTGGCTTCCAAACCACACAGAAACCCCTAATATCCCTATCCCTGTAATCTGTTCCTTCAAAAAGTAGGAATAAATCCCATGTTTATATGCTGAAATCCAGCTGCAAAACAGTTAATCTCTTTCTGCATCATTTGAAATCCTGGCAGGGGAGGAGGGACTAAAACACTGATGTTACAAATTGTAACAACTTCCCCACAGCTTACAGGAAGCATGCAGGAACTACATAACCCACAATGCATTGTACTGGCAGGGGAGGAGGGACTAAAACACTGATGTTACAAATTGTAACAACTTCCCCACAGCTTACAGACAGCATGCAGGAACTACATCACCCACAATGCATTGCACTGGGATGTTCCTTTCCTTATTGACATCACGTGTGCAGGGAATTGTGGGATTGGGAGGAGGCAGGCTGAAGGGAAGTTTAAGGACAGGCGACTACTGTTACATTTTATTTAAGTCTCAAAGTAATCAGCCAGATCAGCAGGGGAACAGGGGGCGGGGCTTAGGGAACTATTCCAAACCATATTATCATGAAAAGGCTGCATATTTTTTAATAGATGTATATTGCAACGTTGCTTGAAATTGTTCATTCTTCAAAAAGTTGTGTTTGGGTAAAATTCCTCTTTAAGAACAATTTGTATAAAGAGATGGTTTATGAAAAAACATGTATCCCCCAACTTCTTCCCTTTCTCTTTTGTACCCCCCACCGATTTTAAAAAAAATAAAGATTATATAGCCCTTTAAGAGCAGCTGGGCTTGAACTACACATATAAACACAGACTACTGGATACTATAGGCCCCATTCCCGTATCCCTACTCATTGGCAGCTCCCAAAATGTGGTCAACAGGGTTCTAGCCAATCCTGGTTGAAAATGTCCAACCAATAGCACTCTGCCACATTCAGATTATGGGGCATATTTATCATGGAGTGAGAATGAATTCATGCAGTTGTTTGGTTACAGGAGCCTGTAGGGAAAAAAAACTAGAAACATTGTGATTTGTTCATTGTCACTGGATTTTAATCGGTTGTTGACAAAATTCTGACAAAAATAAAGCAACACGAGCGAAATTATTCTGTAAGCACAAAACTAATAAAGCGACATTTCTACATATTTTGTAGCTGAGAAAGTTTACAAAATGAATTTAGTGATATATTGTGGCTATTGCTCCGGCCCCTAAAGTGCCGCGTTGTGCTGAATGTGTTTGGGTGATGAAGGCTAGAATTAAACAAGATCCTTCTTTATAACCGAACTGGAAATTTCTCCATTATGAATGTATTGATTCTGGATTATCTGCTAAATGTACAAATGTAATTCATTAAAGGGAAACTATACCCCCCTGAACAACTTAGCTCATATGTAAAACCCTGCTTCATCTAAATAAACCATTTTCATATAAATATACTTTTTTAGTAGTATGTGCCATTGGGTAATCCTAAATAGAAAACTGCCATTTTAAGTACTAAGGGCCGCCCCCTGGGATCATAGGAGTCACAGTGCACACAAACAAGCCAAGGCACACATACATGCTAGGCCCCATCAGCCAATGAATGGGCAGAGTTCTGCCTTTTGCTCCCACACTACTTCCTGTTACAGTTAGAGCTGCATCACTTCCTGTCAGCTGATCTCTGAGGGAGCACACAGCCCATCACAAAATGGCGGCTCAAGGGAAAGGATGTAAAAGGGCAATATTTACTGATATATATATTCCAGTTTGGTGATTATTTAATAGGTCACAACATGATATAAACTGTCTGTTGGTTACATATTCATCCTGGGGGGATAGTTTTCACTTAACATTTCAGCAGGTTTGTACCATTACATAAAGTACGGGGGGGGGGGGGAATCCAGCCATTTTCGGTTTCAGTAAAATCTGAAAGATAAGGATGGTTGGAATCATTAGAAAATTTTAGGTCAGTTCTCGAAAACCTAATTTTCACTAAAGCCACGAATGCCTAGTCATTTATTAAAACAGCCTTTTTTTATATTTACACATTTAATACACCGCCCAGCATTATAAATATGAACACACACAGGGTTAATATATTCAACGTGTGAATTATTTTGCTACCAGAATGTTATTGTCGGCACCATTACTACAGCCGAACCGTGAACTCAGTAGAAATGTTGGAATAAAAATGGATGATCGGATCAGGACTTTCCAATCCAGTTATAAAGAAAATAATAAAGTTACACAGACAAGAAAGGTAAAACAGAAACCTTAATAAAAAGACAATGGTTGCCCCGGTGCGGTATCCCATAGCAACCAATAAGATATTTGCTTTTTTACAGGTGACCAGCGATGAGCAAATCTGCCCCGAAACTGCAGAAAAATTAGCAAAACAGGCAAAAAACTTCATGTTAAATCAGAAGCAAACTTACGTTTTTATTTATCCTGCCTTGGCTGGCTGAGGATTGGCTGGGATCACATGGCTGAAACAAGATAAAGAACACAAAAACAAATGTACTTAATACTAATTATTCCTTATACATTTTATTATTACTATTATTATATTATTCCTTAATAATTCCTGATCCAGCAAACAGTGTCCTGGCCTATAGAAAACGCTAGTTATAGTTATATGGCACACACCGGCTCATAGTTGGGTCGTATGGAAAAATCTTAATGAATAAATAATATAAATATCATATAAATATAATATAAATAAATAATATGAATCATGCAGATTGAGAAATAATGTTATTGTTACATCCCCACCAGCTTTATTTGCCAAAGAGCAAACAGTCTAATAGGAATATACTTGGGAAAGCCCATTGCACAGCAACGTGGGGGCATGTTGCAGATCCCATAAACCTCATTCCCCAATAAACACGGATGGCAAGATGTTGGCTAGATGTTGTTACACTGCCCACAGATGGGCTTGCAACAAGTATAACTGGCTGGCAGTTTGCCCAAAGTTGTTGCATATGAGCAAAATGCTCCAATGACATAGACCCAAGTGTGCCCCATAAATACTGCCCTTAACTCAGTGCATCACCAGCGCATTATGCCCAGGGCAATCCATCAAATACAATTTAAACAAAAAAAATGTGAAACAAATGTTTTCCTGCACCCCAAAATTTATATTTTTGTACTTATTTTTCTATATTATCCCCTCCTCTTGCCATCTGTTCCATGATCTCTCGCTTCCCTTTCTCCCCCAATACCTTCCTTTTTTCTTCATTCCCTCCCTCTTTAGTACTGTTTCTCATTTCTGTACCCCTTTGTCTTCTTATCTGCCCCCCATTCTGCTCTGGTCCCTCCTTCTAAAGTCTCCGTTTTCATTCTACTCTGCCAATATTTTGCTTTCCCCTTTATCCAATCGTTTATCCAATCCTCTTTATCTTCATTTCCCCTTTATCCAATCCTCTATCCAATCCTCTTTATCTTTATTTCCCCTTTATCCAATCCTTTATCCAATCCTCTTTATCTTTATTTTCCCTTTATCCAATCCTTTATCCAATCCTCTTTATCTTTATTTCCCCTTTATCCAATCCTTTATCCAATCCTCTTTATCTTTATTTTCCCTTTATCCAATCGTTTATCCAATCCTCTTTATCTTCATTTCCCCTTTATCCAATCCTTTATCCAATCCTCTTTATCTTTATTTCCCCTTTATCCAATCCTTTATCCAGTCCTCTTTATCTTTATTTTCCCTTTATCCAATCCTTTATCCAATCCTCTTTATCTTTATTTCCCCTTTATCCAATCCTGCCTTCTGCTTTTCCTACATGTTTTCTTTTGTTGGACCTGTTTTATTTTGCTCTCTGCCCTTCTCCTCTTTATTCTGCCATATGCAATCTTTTCAAATCTTACCTCCCCCTTTATATTTCATCTCTCCTCTTATGCTCCTTCTAGGTAGGATATTTTTCCATTTATTAATGACATCTCAGACTATATGCTAACTTGGTGCAATTTGTTACATAATAATTTCCCTTTGTTAGTGGTACCCAGTAGGGATGTCCCTTATCTCCACTAATATTAGTTATTGTTGTCAAGCCACTAATCTCCTGCATTCAGGATCCCCTGGAGGTGGTTGGCCTTGTAGGAAAACATATGTCCTTATATGAGGAGAACATACTGGTGTAGTTCTCAAATCTTAGACCTACCCTGGGGGTCAGTAATTGTAGCCAGTACTAGGTACTTCCCTTCACACTAGCACTGTATTGGGTGCTCCTGTATTACACACTATCATTATTCAGCCCATTGGGGCTCCTCAATATGAATGTAGCTTTCCTGAAGCTGCACAAACTTTACTTCCCAGAATGCACTCTATTAGTAATTGGCAAAATCACATTCGCCATTGGCAGAGGTGCCCGTATCCCTTTATAATAAAACTAAAATCATGTATATACAGGCACATATCAATATATTCTCTCTTGTTTGGAGTTTACACATAGTTGGATTCTGTAGTGTTTGGAATTTTTATACTGGTCAGTAAAATCAAAATCAATAATAATTTACTCCTTATAGGGAACTTTAGTTCTTCCATCTATCATTTCGTTATATGGACACCCCTGCCTTTGGGATATAGTGATGCCCATGAAACTACTGTGTTGTTCGGCCGACCCACTTCTTACTTATTGACCAATAAATGAATTGACCAATTTTTATTAAAAAAAAAACAAAAAAAAACCTTTGTCCATCCCATAACTAATTCTATACATTATCATATGAGTGAGTGGCTGATATACTGTGTTAGGTACAATCCAGTGTGTAGGGAATATATATGTCTGTGCCGTACCTTGGCTTAGAATGCTATACAGTCTATTTATCTTTAGTTCCACATCTGTAGGTCGGGACCCAGATTTGAGGGACTCCTTATCCCGGGCACTGAACAGGAACAGCTCACAGGCCCATCGGCCAATGCTCCCCTGGCTCTGTTGGATACTGCTCTTTGCTGAATCACTGCTGTCCTCCAGGTCATCAATAACCACAATTACCTTTTTTCTTCCTGAGCACAAAATAGAAAAAGTTACTGAAATATTCTAACTTTCATACTTACAAATGCAGCCAATAGAGAGCATGCACTAACATAACCGCAAAAGGTACTTGTATTATGCCATTCATGTAATATAATTAAAGGGGATATAAACCCTGCCGCACAGCGCTGCTCAACCAAACGTTACTCAGCTGTTGCTGGACTACAAATCCCAGAATAATGTAACATATAATGAAGGGTGAGGCATGCTGGGAGCTGTAGTCCAGCAACATCAGGGTTGTATTTGTACCTTTTTAAATTAACATGTGATATAATGTAGAGAGTGAGATTCTGAGACAGTTTGCAATTGGTCTTTATATTTTGTCATGTGTGTGCCTATCAATTATTAAGCTTTTTGGTATTCATTTTTTATTATTTGTGGTTTTTGAATGATTTCCCTTTTTATGTAGCAGCTCTCCAGTTTGGAATGTTAGCAGCTATCTGGTTGCTAGGGCCCGAATTACCCCAGCAACCAAGCAGTGTAGTGAGTTAGATAGGAGAGGGCCTGAATACAAAGATAAATCAAATATATATATATATATATATATATATATATATATATATATATAAAACAATAACATTGTAGCCTCACAGAGCAATAGTTTTTTTGGCTTCTGGGGTCAGTGACCCCCCATTTAAGAGTTTGAAGAAAAAAGCAAATAATTAAAAAACTATAAAAAAGACCAACTGAAAATTGCTCATTCATACTAAGAGTTAATTTAAAGATGTACTACCTCTTTAACACTCTTGGGGAAGATCAATAAGCCTTATATGCCCCTTTAGGCTACTGGGGTCAGTGACCCCCCATTTAAGAGTTGGAAGTAAAAAGCAAATAATTCAAAAACTATAAAAAAGACCAACTGAAAATTACTCATTCATACTAAGAGTTAATTTAAAGGTGTACTACCTCTTTAACACTCTTGGGGAAGATCAGTAAGCCTTATATGCCCCTTTAGGCTACTGAAAGGCACCGACCGGGACTTTGTCATTCCTATGATTTAAGTCCAGAACTGAAATATCCACCTTGGTGCCCACACCCTGGAATTACCAGCAGTGAGTAGTTACAAGAGTCTTGTCTTGGAAAAGCTATATGTACTATTTGCACTATTTATGGGTTTAGAGCTTAATACATAAAAAGTCACCCGCATTCTATTCATTCCTATGGGATTTTTGGAAGCGTAATGAATAAAAGGTGGGTGAGTTTTTATGTATTGAGCTCTAAACTCACATTTTGATTGTTGTTCATCTTTGTTTGTTGTTTTAACTTGTAATATGAGAGTAATATTCTGAGACTTTTTGTTCAGCAGCTCTTCGGTTTGGAGTTACAGCCACTTTTTGGTTGCTAGGGTCCAGATTTCCTTGGCAACCAGGGAGCGGTTTGAATGAGAGGTTGGTATATGAATAGGAAAGGCCCTCACTAAAGCAATATGTTATAAAATGTAACAATAAAACTGGAGCCTCACGGAGCAATAGTGTTTGGCTGTCGGGGTCAGTGACCCCCATTTGAAAGCTGCAAAGAGTCAGAAGAATAAGGCAAATAGTTCAAAAACTACAACCCCAATGGTGGGGCTCTAACAAAGGGAATCTTGTTACCCAGAGATTGAGACAAATGTTCCAGTTCCTGATCATAGAGTGAATCTGTCACATCGGTGACGTTTATTCTCCCTCTTCTCTTCGAGTGATACAGGATGGCAAATGTACAGCCGGAGACATCACTTCTGAACTGGGAGAAGGTGTTTGAGACGTATACAGGCCGTGTGTCTGTCACTTTCTTACGGAAGTCTTCTGAGTTTAGCAGAGTCACTAACCAGTTATAGGTTTCCTGGGATTCTCGGGAGCAAATTCCAACTGTCAGATGCTTTTAATGGGAAAAGGAACAGGCGATTGTTACACTACAAACATTACAAAACACAATTACATTATCCCATTTTACTGTGAACATTCCTCACACTGAAGCTGCATTATATTGGATATAAGTTCCCTGTATAACTCAGCCTGCAGCCCCTCAGTGACTTCTAATATCCTTATCATTTACAGTAGGGGGTACATTATCCCTTATAATACATGAGTGATACTCAGAGTTCCCTGTATAACTCAGCCTGCAGCCTTGTGTCTTTATATGGGCACAGAACCCCTCAGTGACTGCTAATATCCTTATCATTTACAGTAGGGGGTACATTATCCCTTATAATACATGAGTGATACTCAGAGTTCCCTGTATAACTCAGCCTGCAGCCTTGTGCCTTTATATGGGCACAGAACCCCTCAGTGACTGCTAATATCCTTATCATTTACAGTAGGGGGTACATTATCCCTTATAATACATGAGTGATACTCAGAGTTCCCTGTATAACTCAGCCTGCAGCCTTGTGCCTTTATATGGGCACAGAACCCCTCAGTGACTGCTAATATCCTTATCATTTACAGTAGGGGGTACATTATCCCTTATAATACATGAGTGATACTCAGAGTTCCCTGTATAACTCAGCCTGCAGCCTTGTGCCTTTATATGGGCACAGAACCCCTCAGTGACTGCTAATATCCTTATCATTTACAGTAGGGGGTACATTATCCCTTATAATACATGAGTGATACTCTGAGTTACATTTCACTAATGCACATAAAGGACAAAGAAAATTTATCTCTATGTCAAAGCTCCTTTTAAAAAAAAAAAATGCATTGGCACAGGGGAAAAATCGGCACCTCCACTGGATTATGGTTTACTTATGTCACCTTTGTGTTACCTTTTTGTATGATATAGACAGTGATATTCTGAGACAATTTGCAATTGGTCTTCCTTATTAATTATTTGTGTTATTCTAATTATTTAACTTTTTGTGCAGAAACTT
The DNA here is from genome assembly GCF_000004195.4 of Xenopus tropicalis. NCBI lineage: Eukaryota > Metazoa > Chordata > Amphibia > Anura > Pipidae > Xenopus > Xenopus tropicalis. The sequence continues at coordinate 9,153,897 of NC_030685.2, read as the reverse complement.
TCCAGTTTTAAATTTCAGCAGTTATCTGGTTGCTAGAGTTCAAATTACCTTAGCAACCAGGGGGTGGTTTGAATGAGAGACTGGTATATGAATAGGAAAGGAACTTGATAGTAATATAAGTAGTCATTTGGCTGCCGGGGTCAGTGACCCCCCATTTGAAAGTTGAAAAGAGTTGGAAGAAGTAGGCAAATAAAAAAACAATCACAAATAAACAATGAAGACCAATTAAAAAGTTGCTTGAGATTGGCCATTCTATAACATATTAAAAGTTAACTTAAAGGTGAACTACCACTTTAATAGAAGTCTGTTTACTTTCCAACAAAACAGACTAAAGAGAGAGAGAAAGTATTCTATTTACTTACAATAATATATATATATGTTTACTTACTTTTTTGAAATGTACCCGTGTCTTCTTTTGCTTTGGTTTGCCTACAGTGTTACATACAATATATAGTCAGAGGTTGCTCCGTTCAGTGATGGGTCAGTATATGTATTTTATACATGTTATATATCAGACCTCCTAGCATTCCTTTGATCCTGCTTAAAGGCAAACTACACCCCCAGAATGAATATGTAACCAACAGACAGTTTATATTATATTAAGTGGCCTATTAAAGAATCTCCCCAAACTGGAATATATATATCAGTAAATATTGCCCTTTTACATCCTTTCCCTTCAGCCGCCATTTAGTGATGGGCTGTGTGCTTCCTCAGAGATCAGCTGACAGGAAGTGATGCAGCTCTAACTGTAACAGGAAGTAGTGTGGGAGCAAAAGGCAGAACTCTGCCCATTCATTGGCTGATGGGGCCTAGCATGTATGTGTGCCTTGGCTTGTTTGTGTGCACTGTGACTCCTATGATCCCAGGGGGCGGCCCTTAGTACTTAAAATGGCAGTTTCCTATTTAGGATTACCCAATGGCACATACTGCTAAATAAGTATATTTATATGGAAATGGTTTATTTAGATGAAGCAGTTCTTTACATATGAACTGTTTTCTGTAATATATTTTGAAAGAGAACTACATTGTTTGGGGGTATAGTTTAATGCACATTTTCACAAGATATATAGCAAAAGTTGCTGGGATTCTTTCTTTTGAAAACTTTAGGGACCTTGTTGTAGAATGTATTACATAATATCTAGCACAAATTCCCATTCCCTATGTTACATGTAATTTACTGCATGTGGATTGGTATTTACCATATAGTATAGTAAATGTAAGTCTTTATCTTCTCATTATCTTTAACCCAACCATAACACTGTCCCACTGCGCCCCCTAGTTTTGCTATAAAAGGTGCTGAAAAACATAATTATAGATGCAAGAAAATTCCCCAATGAGAATAATACTGACCCAAAACTTAATTATAGATGCAAGAGAAGTGACCAATGAGAATGCTGATTCCCAGCACTGTGTCAGGCCCCTTGCTGGTACCTTACATATAGAGATAATTATGTCATTTTCCCGTCATTATAGGGCACAGGAATCAGACATGGGGATAAAGGGACAGACTTGTTCAGTGCTGGTGAACAACCCCTTTTAAGGGAGGAATGCCCCCTAGATCTAGCCTTGTGCTCACAAATCCTGTCTGAAACCCAACATAAGCAGCATGCCTGCCCTGCCTTGTGAATGCAAGATTCCTTACCCTTTTGCTCTTCCAAGACTTTTTTTAATTTATCCAGTTTTTTCTTTATTTTTCCATTTCCAGATCTCCCATCATTGATTGAACTTCTATGTTTGTTACGGAAGAGCAAAAGCTTCTGGGCTTTAGCTTTGACTACTTTTTTTACTTCTTTCTTTTTTATGTCCTTCACATTATCCATCACCACAATGATTTGGGCCTTCTCTACAAAGATAGAAAGAAAATCTGTCATTAAACAGAGAGTTAAAATAAAAAACTGAACCAAAAATGTCTTGCATTTGGGAATGGACTGGTATCATCAATCAGAACAATCATATAATGATCTATTGAATAGATCTCTTTCACGGGTTTCTTTGGTGGCTTTGGAAGTATGTTTTCCAAATACACTGTGTTGTTTCTTACACTCCCACAGTAACCAGCAATTAAAAACAACATTAGGTAATGAAGAATATCACAGCCCTAGAGAGCTGGGAAAGTTTTATTGTGCAATATTGCTTTAAGAATACAACCCTGATGATGACAATAATGATGTTGTTATTGTTGTTGTTGGACTACAGCTCCCATTGTGGTTTAACCCTTTCATTGAACAAAGCGGAACTTCTACTTCTAAGATAAAACACCCTAAATATGAATGCCAGGGGTCAACTGAACAGTTTGATGCCCAATATGTATAGGTTTACCTAAGTATGTGGCATGTAGGGGCCCCAATGGGAACATACCCCCATATGATCTATCATTTCTGTTATTTCAGCTTCAACACATTTACATCATTATATGTGGGATAATGCTAGTAAAAAGTACATTCACCCCAGAAAGTCATATATTTTTGGAAAGTACACATTCCCCCGAATCTAAAATGGGTACCCATGTCTTTCTACTCCAAAGTACCAAGCCACACAGCTTTCCTAAGTTTGATGATTTTTATGGCATTTCCAAAAATCACCTCAAAACCTCCACTATGCAGCATCTTATTTTCTACAGGTCATTAGGTACCAAGATAAAACACCCTAAATATAAACCCCAGAGGTCTACTGAACAGTTTGATGCCCACTGTACATAGGTTTATCAAAGCACATGGCACTTAGAGACCCCCAAATATACCTTGTGCACACTAATTTCATGGCTTATCTTTACCTAATTCATAAACACATGGCAGTTTTATGAGGGGTAGAAACTGCAGAAATGTAGGGTGACCCCAGAAAACCATATATTTTTGGAAAGTACAGATTTCCCCCAACCAGAGTGGGAGCTCTATAAACCCACACTTCTAGTGGGGTAAACAAATTTACACTGATAGGTGTCTTTTACAAGCATTAGACACTTACCCATCATTCAACTTGTATTAATGTTACAGATGTATGAAAACTTTGCTGTATTGGCCTAGTCTCCTGGTGCCAAAACTTTCCAGGATGTCAAATAAGTCTCTGGCACAAAATTCTCTTGATAACCTTGTTCTCTCTTTGGGGCACATTTACTAAGGAGTGAAGCTTCGCCTCGGAAAGCTTCGCCATACTTTGGGCAACTTTGCAGGCAACAATTCGCCTAATTCATCAATATGCAACTTTTCGCCATGGAAGAGAACGCAGACATATTAATCTGCACTTCCAGTGCGGTAAACAATTTTCCACCCATAGGTGCCCTTTAACATTCATTATATGTTACATTATTTTGGGATTTGTAGTCCAGCAACAACTGAGTAACGTTTGGTTGAGCAGCGCTGTGCAGCAGGGTTTAGTGTCCTTTTGAGAGTTCCCTTAGCCCAGCGATCTCCAACCAGTGGCTCGGGGGCAACATGTTGCTCCCCACCCCCTTTGATGTTGCTCCCAGTGGCCTCAGAGTAGGTGCCATTTTTACATTTCTGGCTTGGAGACAAGTTTTGGAAGCCCAGAGACACAGTATTACTCCAAGCAGAGCCTCCTGCAGGCCAGCAGTCCACATGGGGCTAGCAAATAGCCAATCACAGCCCTTATTTGGCCCCCCCAAACAACTTTTTCATGCCTGTGAGACTCACCAACCTTTTTTACATCTGAGTGTGGCTCATAAGTAAAGTCTGTTGCCCTTACACATGCCACAGACTTGCACCCAATGGCCATTACTAATGCCATGCATTGGAAGTGGCACAAGTCCCACAAATCCAGTAACTTGTACCTGTGTGCATTTACCATACTCTTGCAATTTGTGGCACACATTCTCTTACAATGGATCCCAGGTGGGATCCATTGGCAGTTTTTGCAGCTTTTATAAATAAGGCCTTTCTCCTCTACATCTCCTCTGTCTGTGCCTTCTCTTCCTAACCAGATTCTAGCATCTCCTTTGAGCAGTTATGGAAATGCCGCCTAGGCCCATACTTTTGATGACAGACTGTATGGGGGAAAAGGAGGTGGCAGATAGACACGCCATAATGTAATTGGACGGTAGGGCTTCCAGCTGGGAGGATCAAAAGTGCACTGAGAAATCTGCCATACCAGCCTGCCCTTTATAATGGATGAAGAATGTTTGTCTGATTGTGGTGAATTTAATATGTATTTTTATAATGTGTTAAATGTCATTTTCTTACCGAATTTAGCAAATAATGGTTCCCATTTAGAATCTTCAAGCAATTCGTTCACTTTTGTCAAATCTATTCTGTTTTCTTCCTCGTAGTGATAGAGAATAGCGACATCACATCTGGAGATATTTTCATTGTGTTCATTAATGTTTATAGAATGGGCTTTTTCAATTATCTCATTAAATTGCCTTTCAAGTATCTCCTTTATCCATCTGTGTGTCTCTGCTTCTATTTCTGTTCTGTAGCAAATTGCAATACTCAGCAGCCCCTGCAAAATGCACATATTAAAGGAATAACCGGCATTATTTCATGCAAATTATAACCATGTTTGGCAAATTAAATTACAAGTATGAGCATATTTACTAAACAAATACATAGCATATACATAAAAAATGATAAAAAAATAAGCCTATCTTTTTGCAGCTGAACCCTGTATTAAAGGGGATATAAACCCTGCTGCACAGCGCGGCTCAACCAAACCTTACTCAGCTGTTGCTGGACTACAAATCCCAGAATAATGTAACATATAATGAAGGGTGAGGCATGCTGGGAGCTGTAGTCCAGCAACATCAGGGTTGTATTCTTAAAGCAATATTGCCCAATAAAACTTTCCCAGCTCTCTAGGGCCCGCATTGGCAGCATTGAAATGCAAAAGAATCCTCCAATGAGAATCCCAGCTGATCTGTATAAATCTGGCTCCCTGTTCTCTGTTCCTGCAATTGGAGTTGGGAGCATTAAGCACAGTTTCCCAGCACTGAACAAGTCTGTCCCTTTATCCCCATGTCTGATTCCTGTGCCATATAATGACGGGAAAATGCCATCATTATCTCTATATGTAAGGTACCAGCAAGGGGCCTGACACAGTGCTGGGAATCAGCATTCTCATTGGTCACTTCTCTTGCAATTAAAATTAGGTTTTTGAACTGTAGAATTCTCATTTGAGAATTTTCTTGCATCTATAACTATGTTTTTCAGCAACTTCTATAGCAACACTAGGAGTTCTGAGCTCCGACATAGGAGGGGTAGTTTTGGAGGTATCTCTTCCAGGCCACATTGCCTGCAGTGTAGGGATCCAAGTGAATTGGGAATCAGGATAAAGAATTCCCTGAGGGGATCCAGGCCACTAAGGGCTGTCACAGAGGCAAAGTGAGATTCCTGCCGAGTCTGTACTCAGGGGAGTGTCAGTCTGACTATGATTGGTTAGCTTGTATGCATGTGCAATACAATAGGGAGTGGCTAAAGAGACTAGACAGGGGTATAGGGAGTAGCACAAAAGTTACAACAAATAATAAAAATAATACATTATACAAAGAGCCTGTACTCAGTTTAAAATAAGATAATATTTTTCCACTAGTGTTTCCTCTGAATTTTTAAATACAATATAATTTCCCTGTTAGCAGAAAATGTTCAATAATTTACTGGAGGAAAAAAACCCACTGAAAGGAATTATAATGATTTCTAAACAACTAAAATGATAGGAAGCAATTCACTAAAAAAATCTAATTTTATATATATATATATAATATCTACATTACAGTAAACTGCTCTGTGAATGGGACCTATGTGAAGTAAACATGGGGCTGCATACTTACAGACATGCTGGGACTGATTATTAACAGCCCAAATCTGATGTTCGTTGCAGGAGCTCCGATGTTCCTTTCTTTATGCAACAGAAGCAGGAGACAAATTATTAAAAAAGTGAAAACAATGTATTTAATTTATATTAATCCAATATTTCTGATGGATGCCTGTAAAACAGTGTCTGTGTTACCAGCACTGAACAAGTCTGTCCCTTTATCCCCATGTCTGATTCCTGTGCCATATAATGACGGGAAAATGACATCATTATCTCTATATGTAAGGTACCAGCAAGGGCCTGACACAGTGCTGGCAATCAGCATTCTCATTGGTCACTTCTCTTGCATCTATAATAAGTTTTGAACCCCCAGTGACTGCTAATATCCTTATCATTTACAGTAGGGGGTACATTATCCCTTATAATACATGAGTGATACTCAGAGTTCCCTGTATAACTCAGCCTGCAGCCTTGTGCCTTTATATGGGCACAGAACCCCTCAGTGACTGCTAATATCCTTATCATTTACAGTAGGGGGTACATTATCCCTTATAATACATGAGTGATACTCAGAGTTCCCTGTATAACTCAGCCTGCAGCCTTGTGCCTTTATATGGGCACAGAACCCCTCAGTGACTGCTAATATCCTTATCATTTACAGTAGGGGGTACATTATCCCTTATAATACATGAGTGATACTCAGAGTTCCCTGTATAACTCAGCCTGCAGCCTTGTGCCTTTATATGGGCACAGAACCCCTCAGTGACTGCTAATATCCTTATCATTTACAGTAGGGGGTACATTATCCCTTATAATACATGAGTGATACTCAGAGTCCCCTGTATAACTCAGCCTGCAGCCTTGTGCCTTTATATGGGCACAGAACCCCTCAGTGACTGCTAATATCCTTATCATTTACAGTAGGGGGTACATTATCCCTTATAATACATGAGTGATACTCAGAGTTCCCTGTATAACTCAGCCTGCAGCCTTGTGCCTTTATATGGGCACAGAACCCCTCAGTGACTGCTAATATCCTTTATCATTTACAGTAGGGGTACATTACCCCTTATAATACATGAGAGATACTCAGAGTTTCCTGTATAACTCAGCCTGCAGCCTTGTGCCTTTATATGGGCACAGAACCCCTCAGTGACTGCTAATATCCTTATCATTTACAGTAGGGGGTACATTATCCCTTATAATACATGAGTGATACTCAGAGTTCCCTGTATAACTCAGCCTGCCAGCCTTGTGCCTTTTATGGGCACAGAACCCCCCAGTGACTGCTAATATCTTATCATTTACAGTAGGGGTACATTATCCCTTATAATACATGAGTGATACTCAGAGTTCCCTGTATAACTCAGCCTGCAGCCTTGTGCCTTTATATGGGCACAGAACCCCTCAGTGACTGCTAATATCCTTATCATTTACAGTAGGGGGTACATTATCCCTTATAATACATGAGTGATACTCAGAGTTCCCTGTATAACTCAGCCTGCAGCCTTGTGCCTTTATATGGGCACAGAACCCCTCAGTGACTGCTAATATCCTTATCATTTACAGTAGGGGGTACAGTATCCCTTATAATACATGAGTGATACTTCAGAGTTCCCTGTATAACTCAGCCTGCAGCCTTGTGCCTTTATATGGGCACAGAACCCCTCAGTGACTTCTTATATCCTTATCATTTACAGTAGGGGTACATTATCCCTTATAATACATGAGTGATACTCAGAGTTCCCTGTATAACTCAGCCTGCAGCCTTGTGCCTTTATATGGGCACAGAACCCCTCAGTGACTGCTAATATCCTTATCATTTACAGTAGGGGGTACATTATCCCTTATAATACATGAGTGATACTCAGAGTTCCCTGTATAACTCAGCCTGCAGCCTTGTGCCTTTATATGGGCACGGAACCCCTCAGTGACTGCTAATATCCTTATCATTTACAGTAGGGGGTACATTATCCCTTATAATACATGAGTGATACTCAGAGTTCCCTGTATAACTCAGCCTGCAGCCTTGTGCCTTTATATGGGCACAGAACCCCTCAGTGACTGCTAATATCCTTATCATTTACAGTAGGGGGTACATTATCCCTTATAATACATGAGTGATACTCAGAGTTCCCTGTATAACTCAGCCTGCAGCCTTGTGCCTTTATATGGGCACAGAACCCCTCAGTGACTGCTAATATCCTTATCATTTACAGTAGGGGTACATTATCCCTTATAATACATGAGTGATACTCAGAGTTCCCTGTATAACTCAGCCTGCAGCCTTGTGCCTTTATATGGGCACAGAACCCCTCAGTGACTGCTAATATCCTTATCATTTACAGTAGGGGGTACATTATCCCTTATAATACATGAGTGATACTCAGAGTTCCCTGTATAACTCAGCCTGCAGCCTTGTGCCTTTATATGGGCACAGAACCCCTCAGTGACAGAATTACTCACATATTTGTTATGTTATTAGTTTATATTTTTCCCAGGGGCTCAATCAGATTCACATGGATGGCTATATAGTAATACTTTTCTTAATTAGACACATAAGAGAATAATAAAAGGGATTATTTCTCCTTGGGTAAAATGGCAGAAATGTCATTAACTCACAAGTTAATCTGAAGGGGGGCACAGGCACAGTGACAGCCCAGCAATAAGGTTATTTGATATTTCCAATCAAAGTAGAATAAAGAGTAAAGATTAGGAATATGTCACTTACCATTCAGACTGTCGGTTTTGGCATAGCTGAACTGTAAAATACAAACAGACTGAAATTATTCTGTTTGCAAAGACTGAGTCCTAATTTATGACTGAAGTGTTAGTGCTGACTTACTAACATAGGTGCTACATTGCACCAGTTCAAAGAATCAAAGAAAAGGTCTGATTGGTTGTTACGATAAACTGCAGTGGAACAACTTAGCGCCTGTGTTAACCTAAATGTAAATAAACTGGGCAGATGTGCAGATCATAATGTCAGAGCTGGAGTTTAGTTCCTTAATAAGCAGACAGCCTTGTGATTGGTTGGCTTGTATGCATATTTAATAGTGAACAGGCAGTGGGCAAGCAGGCTGAAGTAAGAAGAATATTGTAAGTCGGTCACTAAGCTCAGGCCACTGATATCATCCAAGAGCAGACTGAGCTCACTGTGGGCAACTTCATTTCTATAGGGCTTTGGGCTCTAAAGCTCAAAACAAATCAGAGCTCTAACATTTCTAGCCATATGCTTTTTAGGTTTTTGAATGTGCATAGCTGGGAAAAGAGGTCAGAGGAACGAAGGGCAAGGAGTCTGGTGGAGAAAAAGCCAGAAAAGACTGTGGCAGAGAGTGAGAGGAGTTTGGGGGCAGGATTCAAAGTCAGAGGAACCTGTGGGGGGTACAAGTGTCAGAGAACAGTGGGGGGAATGAGAGTCAGAGGAGTCTGTGGGGGGTACAAGTGTCAGAGAACAGTGGGGGGAAATGAGAGTCAGAGGAGTCTGTGGGGGGTACAAGTGTCAGAGAACAGTGGGGGAAATGAGAGTCAGAGGAGTCTGTGGGGGGTACAAGTGTCAGAGAACAGTGGGGGAAATGAGAGTCAGAGGAGTCTGTGGGGGGAGCAAGCATCAGAGAACACAGTGGGGGGAGTGAGAGTCAGAGGATTCTGGGGGGGAGCAAGCATCAGAGAAGACAGTGGGGGGAGTGAGAGTCAGAGGAGTCTGGGGAAGGAGCAAGTGTCAGAGAGGGCAGTGGGGTAGCGAGAGTCAGAGGATTCTGGGGGCGGAGCAAGTGTCAGAGAGGACAGTGGGGGGAGTGAGAGTCAGAGGATTCTGGGGGGGAGCAAGCATCAGAGAAGACAGTGGGGGGAGTGAGAGTCAGAGGAGTCTGGGGGAGGAGCAAGTGTCAGAGAGGACAGTGGGGTAGCGAGAGTCAGAGGATTCTGGGGGCGGAGCAATTGTCAGAGAGGACAGCGGTGGGAGTGAGAGTCAGAAGAGTCTGGGGGCAGAGCAAGTGTCAGAGAGGACAGCGGGGGGAGTGAGAGTCAGAAGAGTCTGGGGGAGGAGCAAGTGTCAGAGAAGACAGTGGGGGGAGTGAGAGTCAGAGGAGTCTGGGGGAGAGAAAGTCACAGGAAGCAACAGAGGAGTCTGTGAGATTACAGACAGAGAGTAAGGTGTGTGTATAAGGGGCAGGACCCAGGGGGAGGTACAGAGGCACAGAGTAAGCTCTATTCCGAGAGTTAGAAAGGAATTGCCTGCAGATAAACACTGAGAGTTACTGCACAGAATGTGGGAAGCAAACAGCATAAGGAGAGTCACATTACCGTTCCTTCCTGCTTCAGGCTTTCAGCCTTTTCTCCTAGCTGGGCTCAGTGTGTCCTGTACCTGTTCCTGAACTCTCCCCCGGTGCTGCACTGCCTGTCTCTCCCTGTGCTGCGCTGCCTGTCTCTCCCTGTGCTGCGCTGCCTGTCTCTCCCTGTGCTGCGCTGCCTGTCTCTCCCTGTGCTGCGCTGCCTGTCTCTCCCTGTGCTGCGCTGCCTGTCTCTCCCTGTGCTGCGCTGCCTGTCTCTCCCTGTGCTGCGCTGCCTGTCTCTCCCTGTGCTGCGCTGCCTGTCTCTCCCTGTGCTGCGCTGCCTGTCTCTCCCCGCCCCACCCCATGGGCTCTGCATTCCTCCCTCTGCCCTTTCACTTTCATTCTGACTGGCTCTGTTTCACCCAAAGCAGGTTCTGCACAGCATTTATAACATAACAATGGTGGCTTCTTGAGTAACTCAGAATATTGCTATTATATCAGGCTGGTTGTGCAAAACAGTATGTGGAAAAAAAACCCATTGATTTTAGTGATTTTTTTGGATTTTTGCGATTTTATTGAATTTCCCATTGTTCTTTGTTACTTGTCATTGCCCATGGAAATATTGTCTGCTATATATCAAACTGGGTGCCTCTGTACCCCACATAGTTTGGTAAATCTATGCATATAGGGCATCAAACTGTTCAGTAGGCCCCTGGCGTTCATATTTAGGGTATTTTATGTTGATACATTACAAAATGTGGGGGTACATAATGGAGCAAAGTGCAAGTTTTGTGACGATTTTCAGAAATTTCATAAAAAACGTTATGTTTAGCATAGCTTTGTAGTTTGCAGTAGAAAGATGTATTTACTCATTTCGTCAGAATGTGTACTTTTGGAAAATATATGGTTTTCTAGGGTCTCCGTACTGTTAGGGGGGCTTTTGGCACATAATACATATACCGGCAGTTTAGATTGTAGTTTGGAGTAAAAAGGCATGTGGGAGATATGATGCTTGAAATTGGAAGCTTTGAGGCATTTTGTTTTTAGAATTTTCATAATTTTTTTACAGAAAATGCTAAATTCAGGAAAGCATTGCTGTTTGTTACTTAGGAGTTGGAAGACACGGTTACCCATTTTGGATTCGGCAGAATGTGTACTTTTCAAAAATATATGGTTTCCTGGGGTAAACCTTAATGTTCCAGGATTTTTGACTTTGGAATCTGAAGTATGCCGTATTCTGCTGTAATGCTTTGGAACATTTGGTAATTTACTGCTGGGAGTTTTTGATCTATAGAAGTCAGAAATCTCCATAAAACTATACATATCTGGTATTGGCACATTCGGGAGACATGAGGATTTCCAAATCAGTTGAATATCTGTCCATAAAATAAAATATGTTTCTGGTATAAATCCCTATATCATGACAAATATAAATTTTTCCTTTTTTTGTATTTAGAGCTCTGAACCTCCAGTGGGTATCGCCAGGATTTTCTGAAGGGTGATGTGTTTTATTAGAATTATTGTTAGAATGACATTAGACGGTAGCTACTCTTGGAGGCCATAGTTTAATTGTGTGACTGTTTGCCTGTACTGGCACTACCAGCCAAGTCTATGCAATTAACTTGGCTTTGCAGTTGCACTGGGTCTGTGCCTGGTTATAAGCAACAACCTGGCTGAATGTATTTCTGAATACAGAGGAGTGTTGTGTAGTCTGGTAACATGCTGTTTAACAACACTGACTTGTATGTCTTTTGGCTATGCTCTGTAGTTGTCCAGGTACTTAGACTCTTTGGCCCTGCAAACTAACCTAGCAGGGGCAGCCACACTGGACAGGCAAGTTGGTTCTTTTCCTAGTATTCAGTTACATGCAATTTTTTTGTGTGTCACTAGAGGGCAGCAATTAGTAAGACTGAGACTGGTTTTGAATTGCTTAGAAAGTGGATGCCCAAAGGCCTAAAGCTTATATGGGAGTCTAGGTAATGGTAAGGTCTCTATGGCCTGATGCTTCAATGGACAGACTTGGAGCAAAGGAGCAAGGTGTTTATCCTGGTGTGGGACAGACTTGTTCAGTGCTGGGAAACTGTGCTTAATGCTCCCAACTCCAATTGCAGGAACAGAGAACAGGGAGCCGGATTTATACAGATCAGCTGGGATTCTCATTGGAGGATTCTCTTGCATTTCAATGCTGCCAATGCGGGCCCTAGAGAGCTGGTTACCCGACCCACAATGTCACAAAACGGGTGGGGCGTGCTGGGCACACGCCTATAAATTAGAGAGCTGGAAGAGCAAGTGGGCAGTGTAAGGTTGTGGTTGCGTGCAACTTGCAATTGATGTGCCGAGGTCGGCCTAAACGTGACAGACTAATGGGTATCGGGCCGACCTGCACATCTCTATTGAGCAGTGCTACGCAGCCGGGTTTACATCCCCTTTAATTGCCAGTGTGGTACAGAGAGAGTTAAGCCAGTAGCAATTGATCCAGTCAGATGGAAAGTGAAAGAGATGCTTGGAATTGGGCAGGGTGTGCCTCCACAGTATAGCTTATTTATGTCCTATTATTGTTACCTACCCATAAGCCCTTATTTGTATTGTACTGTGGGAACCATTCATGCTATGTGCCCTGATGTAGTACCAGTGCAGGAACGGCTGCCCCCGGGGCTACACAGCGGGGTATTTATATAAACTATAGTAGGGTTTCTGTAGCAAACACCCCAGCTGTACCAGTGCAGGAATGGCTGCCCCCGGGGCTACACAGTGGGGTATTTATATAAACTATAGTAGGGTTTCTGTAGCAAACACCCCAGCTGTACCAGTGCAGGAATGGCTGTCCCGGGGCTACACAGCGGGGTGTTTATATAAACTATAGTAGGGTTTCTGTAGCAAACACCCCAGCTGTACCAGTGCAGGAATGGCTGCCCCCGGGGCTACACAGCGGGGTATTTATATAAACTATAGTAGGGTTTCTGTAGCAAACACCCCAGCTGTACCGGTGCAGGAATGGCTGCCCCCGGGGCTACACAGCGGGGTATTTATATAAACTATAGTAGGGTTTCTGTAGCAAACACCCCAGCTGTACCAGTGCAGGAATGGCTGCCCCCGGGGCTACACAGCGGGGTATTTATATAAACTATAGTAGGGTTTCTGTAGCAAACACCCCAGCTGTACCAGTGCAGGAACGGCTGCCCCCGGGGCTACACAGCGGGGTATTTATATAAACTATAGTAGGGTTTCTGTAGCAAACACCCCAGCTGTACCAGTGCAGGAATGGCTGCCCCCGGGGCTACACAGCGGGGTATTTATATAAACTATAGTAGGGTTTCTGTAGCAAACACCCCAGCTGTACCAGTGCAGGAATGGCTGCCCCCGGGGCTACACAGCGGGGTATTTATATAAACTATAGTAGGGTTTCTGTAGCAAACACCCCAGCTGTACCAGTGCAGGAACGGCTGCCCCCGGGGCTACACAGCGGGGTATTTATATAAACTATAGTAGGGTTTCTGTAGCAAACACCCCAGCTGTACCAGTGCAGGAATGGCTGCCCCCGGGGCTACACAGCGGGGTATTTATATAAACTATAGTAGGGTTTCTGTAGCAAACACCCCAGCTGTACCAGTGCAGGAATGGCTGCCCCCGGGGCTACACAGCAGGGTATTTATATAAACTATAGTAGGGTTTCTGTAGCAAACACCCCAGCTGTACCAGTGCAGGAATGGCTGCCCCCGGGGCTACACAGCAGGGTATTTATATAAACTATAGTAGGGTTTCTGTAGCAAACACCCCAGCTGTACCGGTGCAGGAACGGCTGCCCCCGGGGCTACACAGCGGGGTATTTATATAAACTATAGTAGGGTTTCTGTAGCAAACACCCCAGCTGTACCAGTGCAGGACAGCTCTACTTTATGTTGTAATTACTTTAAAACACTTTTATTTTTTGGTGTCATTGTGCCTTTAAGAGACCTTGTAGCTAGTGATGTTGTCTCATATATAGGGCTCTTTGCAATTCAGTTTGAAAATCGTATCTCATGGCTTTTGAAGAGCCATTGAAGTCTCTAGCAAAATCTGGAATTGAATTTATTGTTTTTGAATTTAATTTGGCCCATAGTTTCTTGTTAAAGGGGCAGTATATCTAACACAAAAAAAGTGTTGAAGGCAAGCCCACCCCTACTCTCCATGATTACAGACATTGTGTGTCCAATATTATATACTCAGAATGAAAGTGAAACCAGCTTGGTTAAAATGTAACACAATCCAAAGTGCTAGTAATAAACTGGCAAATTGGGGTTGTAAACTGGAGAAGTGTAAGAAATTGCTCCTCTTGGGTGCCATTAATTGTATTATAAACACAAATTGGGGTTGTAAACTGGAGAAGTGTAAGAAATCGCTCCTCTTGGGTGCCATTATTTGTGTTATAAACATATGTGTTTGCGGCTTTATACACATTTATGTGTTATACACTGAGTATGGGGGGGTTGTAATGATTACTAAAAACCAGTTGTCCAAGTCACACCCGAAGCCAAATCTCCATATCAAAGGGGTTTTCTGGGAATTGCAGCGGGGCAGTATGTTGGCTACTGGAGCCATAAAAAACTCATTACTCTATGTGAGAAGTAACTCAACAGTAGCTGAACAAAGGCTAGGTGTGGTTCTTATCAACCCCATCTGATCAGTTGGTATGTGGGGCAGGGGCTGAAAGGTGTATAAATGTAGACTGGACAGTAGCCAAGGGGAGAACCTGGGGGGACCATCTGGAGGAGCAACCAGGGAGAGCATGTTGGAACTGCAGTTGACTGGTTTGTTAGTCAGTATATTCATTGTAATATGCGCTTATTGGTGTGAATTATTTGCTTCTCAAAAGAACCATAACCCTAGTATGAGGGGTGATTAAATACTATTAATATATATATATATATATATATTTATATATATACCAAATCAAGCACAACCAGCACTAAGGGTCTTGTGGTTCAAATAAATATTAGTGTATTATAATTGCATGTACAACCGACGTTTCGGTCCCTTTTGGGGACGTCAGTTGTATATGTAAATATAATACACTAATATTTATTTGAACCACAAGACCCTTGGTGCTGGTTGTGTTTGATTCGGTATCTATATGGTATTCCGTGCACAGGGGCAGCGACATGGTAGCAATCTGTGGACTCTCTTATATATATATATATATATATATATAAGTCCAAAGAGATCAGGCACTCACGTATCGGCAGAGTAAGGATGCCTGGGTGCAGAATTATAATAGAGATAATGCAAATAGATACCCCGCACTCACAGGACTTATAAGAAAATAAAAAAAAATTTTATTGGTCAAACAACTAACGTTTCGGCTGGCACAGCAGCCTTTCTCAAAGTGACTCTGTGTCAAACAAATCCCCCAATTAAACCCAAAAAGTGGTGCCAAAACCAGTATGACATCATCAAGTGGGAGTGTACAACACTACTATGTCAAGTAAATGATAAAAAGAGAAAGAGAGAATAATGAAAAGTTAGAAAATAAAATATACAACTGATGTAGATAGGGTAACAGATGTTTAGGTGGAACAAGTGTACAGTACCCGTGCTGGAAAAAAACGTGAATGAAAGAGCTGATCCCTATAGGTACTGAACTATAACTCACACGTGCCACACCGCTATGGTTATAACTTAATGTAGTAGTAATGAGTGGATGAGAGAATAGGTAATAGCGCACACCAGAATGCCAGAGTTTACGCATGAGGGAGAAGTTGCCAGATACAGGACAAACTTATCTGTCCATGTCACTGCTGCCGCGTATGCCAAAGCTTGCGAGTAACAGTAGCGCTTAGTCAGCGCATTGTAAAGGATAGCTGCATGAGAAGTGAAGATCGAGGCGGCGTAACGGGAGCATGGTAAAATAATGAGCATGGCATATAGCTATACACTATGGGGCCCATTTACTTACTCACGAACGGGCCGAATGCGTCCGATTGCGTTTTTTTCGTAATGATCGGTATTTTGCGATTTTTTCGGAAAATTATCGCGACTTTTTCGTTACCAATACGATTTTTGAGGAAAAACGCGAGTTTTTCGTAGCCATTCCGAAAGTTCCGATTTTTTCTTAGTGTTAAAACTTGCGCAAAACGTCGCGCCTTTTAAGTTTTAACGCTACGAAAAAAGCGCAACTTTTCGCGCAAGTTTTAACGCTACGAAAAAATCGCAACTTTCGGAATGGCTACGAAAAACTCGCGTTTTTTCGCGCAAATCGTATTGGTAACGAAAAAGTCGCGATAATTTCCGAAAAGACGTAAAGGCGCCGAAAAAATCGCAAAAAATACGAAAAAGTCGCAAAATGTTCGTTTTCCAATCGGAATTTTTCCAATTCGGTCGGAATTCGTGTCTTAGTAAATCAGCCCCTATATGTCACGCTCAATGCTTTGCGCTATATGCCACGCTCATTATTTTACCATGCTACCGTTACGCCACCTCGATCTTCACTTCTCATGCAGCTATCCTTTACAATGCACTAGATAGATAGATAGATAACAGATATATAGATAGATAGATGATAGAAAGATAGATAACAGATAGATAGATAGATGGATAGATAGATAGATAACATATATATAGATAGATAGATAACAGATATATAAATAGATGATAGAAAGATAGATAACAGATAGATAGTCAAAATCTTACAGATTTGGCGAGCCAGGCAGGAGAGCAATGCATGGCATTTAGTTCCTATTTATGGGTGTATGGTATTGTGTTGTTTTAGTTATTGTTTTGTTAAAATAATGGATGTCTTAGCTATAAAGATTGCCAAGGTCACATGCTGAGGGGAGATTGTAAAGTATATGCAGGGATCTCCTGGTCCATGGGCTAAGGCTCAGGCGTATGTGACCAGGGCAATCCAGGAAAAGTGTTCGTCAAAATCAAAAGGGAAAAGTGCACTGGTTTTTGCGGCAACAGGATTCAGTGCATCCCTAGTATTATGCCATGAAAAATGTAATAACAGATGGAAACCAGTTCACCATTGAGAATTCTACTGACCCAAAGCGTAATTATACAGTAAGCCTGTAAGCGGGCAGATATCAAACGGGAAGGTTAAAAAATTTAGTTGGATCGAGGAACACATTGGCTCGTGAATGCAGTCCCTGAACCGGCCGCGCCTATTACCGGCGTTCTAATTCCATCATTTGGCCCCAGAGCCAAACAACCAAGTTAGCCTGAATTCACCCGATATCGCCCACCCATAGGTGGGGATATCGGGAGAAGATCGCCAAGCAAGCAGATCTTAACTTGTATGGCCACCTTTAGAATCAGGAGAAAGAAGAGGTTTCCTTGATGATACTTTTCTACTGGAGGGGAAACCATTAGTTGAACATTATTTATTAGCACACCCCTCTCCTCTGAAAAGGGGTATAGTTTCTATGGCAAATAACTGTATGGCATTTAGGGTTTGGGCAACTGGTGGAATATTAAACCATAAGTCTCCCTTCAATTAAACCTTTCCTCAGTGAGATAAGCCTGTTTGTTATGGTGTTGCTTACGGTAAAAGGTAATTCTAGTGGGATAAAGCCAAGAGAAAGTCGTTTAGCCAATATCACACGTCAAATCGAAACCAACAGATGTTAATGATTATCTGAATTACCCTCAATAAATACAAAACCAAATGAGAGCTCAGAGTTAGGAGAGACCCAGCCATGGAGCCAGAGCAGATGAAGGAGTACATTAAGGATTTCAGCCTGGATAACTGCCCCCTGGGGAATCAGGGCTATACCAGGGTCCTACTGCAGCTGTTTGGCTACGCAGGTCACGGCAAATCCTCCTTCATTAACTCCTGTAAGTACGTCATGGACGACGCCGAATACGCGGAATATGCAAAAGTTGCCGATTCCATCAAAGGACCCGAGACATTGATGAGAAATTCCTATCTGCTGGCAAACAATGTGACTCTGGTGGATAACAGGGGAGCTGCGAAAATGGACAAAATGGAGATAGGAGAAATCTACCTGCAGCTGGGTATGTGAGAGGCAGAAAAAAAACAGTCATCTATACAAATCACAATGACATACAGATGCAGCCAAGATCCTTTCCCATGTTGTCTCCACCAGGTGGCTCATGGTCTATGACGTTTTCTATTGTGTTTTATGGCAAGTCTTTGCACTCTAGAACCGTCAAAAAATGGTGTCTGGACATGGTGAGATAAAAACTTGCTGGCTGCATCTGTACTGTGATTGCCGCATTCATTACAAAATACATGCTATTTCCATTCTGTATGCCTAATGCTAGCAGTGTTTTTTGCTTAAATAGATTTTAACTATGCCCCTGATCTGCCCAGTTACTCCTGCAACTTGCTCCATTTGCAAATATGGTGGCCTAATATACATATAGGTTAAATAAATAATGTAAACAATGCTCACAAGGCCTTTGCAGATAGCAGTGTATCGTAATTATAATTGTATGTGTTTTTCTTTGTGCAGGAAACTTTTTACCACTGGACTCACCAGTCGTATGGCAAACAAATTTTTCTGATATGATGAATAAAGTCTTAGCTTCAGAGAAGCAGGAATGTGCTACAGATTTTATTGTTCCAATATTTGTGTACAGGTAATATACAATGCAGCACCGTTTCCTGCAATTCGCACACAAGTTGAGGTGATTATTTCTAACTCACCAATGTACTTGGCACAAAAAATGGTGATTCCTTTGCTGCAGGTCTGTAGCTGCTATTGACACAAGGCGTTACCCCAGTGTTCAGTGCAAGGAGAATGTTTGGACACAAGTACCTTTGATAAAAATCGTAAATATTTGCACACATTTGCACCCAGTATTCCTTGCTGCTCTTGCAGTGGTTTGTAAAGGACCATTAACATTTATAATTACCGTATATACTCGAGTATAAGCCGATCCGAATATAAGCCGAGGTACCTAATTTTACCTAAGAAAACTGGAAAAGCTTATTGACTCGAGTATAAGCCTAGGGTGGGAAATGCAGCCGCTACTGCTAAGTTTCAATAATCAAATTATTTAATAAAAGGACACTAACAAGTGCTTACATAACTACCATATTAATAAACACAAGGTGTGGGCTGGAAAATGAGGCGCATCCAACATAAGATAACCACATGCAAGCTTGTACAGGTTAATATCTATAGTCCTGCACAGTTTTGCCCTGTTAAAGTATATTGCCATAACTGTATGTTATGCCATACCCACTGGAGTACTAATGCTGCAGAATGCATATGCTACTGTAGCTGCAGATTGTTGCTCTGTTATTTGCACACATTGTTCTGATTCTCTGCGGCTGCAGCAAGTTGTTGTAGAGCTATAGCGTGCTACAGTGCCCCTCAGAAGGTTATAGTAGCAAGCGTACCTCTTACTTGCAGGGTTAACCTTAGTGTGTTCAGTCTACACACACAACTGACTTGCACCAAACGGAATAAACTCACTAGGAAGGTATAAATCAGGAATAATCTGTCATCCTTATTTTTCTAATACTTGCTTGCCTCGAGGATAAGCAGAGGATTCCTTTTTTAGCACATTTTGAGTGCTGGAAAACTCGGCTTATACTCGAGTATATACGGTATGATGCAAAATGACTCCCACTTTACTTTCTGCCAATTCACTATAGTGATGAATAACTGGAAAATAAAATGTGCACATTTAGTACATGATATGTATATATTGTATGAATAGTATATGGATATTTCTGAATCTGGGTTTGTCTACTTTTTCAGCGCAAAAGCAGGAATGTTAGATGCAGAGATTGGGGAGATCATTTCCTGTGCCAAAAAAATTACAGGTAAAACTTGCTCTTTAATGCCAGGGAATAATATAAATATATTCTCCACTATTTCTTTAACCTAAAAATGCTATTTTGGAACATTTAATTAAATGTATTTTATTAATTATGTTTGCAGAAGCTGAGTTGGCAGGTAAAAAAACCATATGCACTACTTTTATTTGGGGTCAGTAAATATCACAGACTTTGATAAACCTATGTATATTGGGCATCGAACTGTTCAGTAGACCTTAGGTGTTCCTATTTGGGGAGATTTACCTTTGTATGTAAAAAATTGTGTGAGATAAATGTGGCAAGGCAAGGTATATTTTGGGCTCTGTAAGTGCCATGTGCTTTGATAAACATATGTACAGTGGGCATCAAACCTAAAGACTTTCTAGAGAAAAGAAAAGTGCAAAGCGGAAGTTTTGATGTGATTTTCTGAAGTTTCTAAATCACCAATTTTATAAAAGCTTTGTGGCTTAGTACTTTGAAGTAGAAAGACATGGGTACCCACGTTAGATTCGGGGGAATGTGTACTTTCCAAAAATATATGATTTTCTGGGATGGATGTACTTCTTTATAGCTTTATCCCACATAAAATGCTAGAAATGTGTTGATTTTGCAATAGCTGAAATAACAGAAATGATAGATCATATGGGGGTATTTTCCCATTGGGGCCCCTACATGCCACATACTTAGGTAAACCTATGCACATTGGGCATCAAACTGTTAAGCTGACTGCTGGCATTCATATTTAGGGTGTTTTATCTTGGTACCTAATGAAATGTGGGCAATAAGAAGCTGTAGATTGGAAGCTTTAAAATGATTCTTGAAAAATTTCACAAAATTTATACAAAACAAAAGGGGCCTTAGAGCTCCGAAAGCTTGCGATGTATTTTTATTGTTAGCCAATATAGGTATCATTTCTACAATACTCTTGTATTTGTGTTTTGTTGTTTTTTTTATTACAAATTTTATAAAAACTGGTACATTTAGGAAAACATTGCAATATGGTAATTTGAAGTAGAAAGACAGTTGTGCCTATTTTGGATTCATCAGAATCTGTTCTTTCGACTCTAAGTGAAATATAAAGTATGCATCTTTCTGGAGCAGTGCTTTGGGAATTTGTTAGTGTACTGCTGGGAGTTTGTGCCCTATACAAGTGAGAAATCTCCATAAAACTATATATATTTGGTATTGGCACGTTCAAGAGACATGGGACTTTCCAAATCAGTTGTATTTTTATGTATACAATAATTCACATTTCTGATATATGTTTATATTATGGAAAATATTCTTTTTCTTCATTTTTTAGACATTTAGAAGCCTATATCTTGTTACAGAAGTGGCATTACACAAAAATTCTACCATATTTTGAAAGCTTAGGTTGTCCCGAAAAAACCCCAATATATTGTTTTTCCAGGTAAACTAAAAGTCCCCTGTAGGAAAGACCCCTAAAGTGAAAGAGCACAAAATGTTTAAAAACTGTCTGGCAATACATGGGGTTAAGGCTGTGGTTCCCAAACTGTGAGTCTAACAGTGGCCTGACAGGGGCAATCTGAAGCCTGGATCAGTTTTGGAGAATGCATGTTTTCTATATATTCCTGAAAGCCTGTCTCAAAGCTCTTTTGGATGAGATTCGGTTTGGGACAGTGTATAGTGAAATTTTAAAGAGCTAAACACAAACCAGGGAGGGATATAGGCGGGAGGAAAAAAGGTAGAAATATTGAACATGTTCATTATTTTTCCTTACAGGACTTGAACCGACTGTTGTTGTGACCCATGGATTAAGTATCCCTGCTGCTGAGCTGAATAAAATCAAAGATAAATTTAGAGATATGGGGGCAGGGAGCGTCTACCCTTTAGAAAACTACACCCAAGAGGATAACATGAAAACAAGAGGAAAACATAAAGTGATTTTACGGTGTCTCTATAAGTCCCTTAAAAATGTTGAATTTCGAATGAAAGACAAATTGGATCCCATTCAGGAAAGAATAGAAAGGAAAGGGTTCCTTATTACATATGCACATGAGAGGGGTGTAAAGGAAGCAAGGGATAGGGGAATACTGGAAGAAAGGGAACGGGCAATACAGGAGGCAAGGCAAAAGGCAATACAGGAAGCAAGGGCAAAGCAAGAAAAGGCAAAAAAATCCAAGTGCCCAATTTCTTGATATTGAAATAGAAAGTGCCTAATCTATACTATACTGTCTAAATCTAACATAGCCTCCTCACCTCAGTAGTTGAAGTTAAAAAATCATATACAGGTATGGGACCCCTTATCCAGAAACCCATTATCCAAAAAACTTCGAATTATGGAAAGCCCGTCTCCCATAGACTCCATTTTAATCAAATAATTCAGAATTTTAAAATTGATTTCCTTTTTCTCTATAGTAATAAAACAGTACCTTGTAATTGATCCCAACTAAGATATAATTACCCCTTATTGGGGGCAGAACAGCCCTATTGGTTTTATTTAATGGTTAAATGATTCCCTTTTCTCTGTAATAATAAAACAGTACCTTGTAATTGATCCCAATTAAGATATAATTAATCCTTATTGGGGCAGAACAGCCCTATTGGGTTTATTTCATGGTTAAATGATTCCCTTTTCTCTGTAATAATAAAACAGTACCTGTACTTGATCCCAACGAAGATATAATTACCCCTTATTGGGGGCAGAACAGCCCTATTGGGTTTATTTAATGGTTAAATGATTCCCTTTTCTCTGTAATAATAAAACAGTACCTGTACTTGATCCCGACTAAGATATAATTACCCCTTATTGGGGGCAGAACAGCCCTATTGGGTTTATTTCATGGTTAAATGATTCCCTTTTCTCTGTAATAATAAAACAGTACCTGTACTTGATCCCAACTAAGATATAATTACCCCTTATTGGGGCAGAACAGCCCTATTGGGTTTATTTCATGGTTAAATGATTCCCTTTTCTCTGTAATAATAAAACAGTACCTGTACTTGATCCCAACTAAGATATAATTACCCCTTATTGGGGCAGAACAGCCCTATTGGGTTTATTTCATGGTTAAATGATTCCCTTTTCTCTGTAATAATAAAACAGTACCTGTACTTGATCCCAACTAAGATATAATTACCCCTTATTGGGGGCAGAACAGCCCTATTGGGTTTATTTCATGGTTAAATGATTCCCTTTTCTCTGTAATAATAAAACAGTACCTGTACTTGATCCCAACTAAGATATAATTACCCCTTATTGGGGCAGAACAGTCCTATTGGGTTTATTTAATGGTTAAATGATTCCCTTTTCTCTGTAATAATAAAACAGTACCTTGTAATTGATCCCAATTAAGATATAATTAATCCTTATTGGATGCAAAACAATCCTATTAGGTTTAATTAAGCTTTATTGATTTCTTTAGTAGGCTTAAGGTATGGAGATCCAAATTACAGAAAGACCCCTTATCCGGAATACCCTTGGTCCCAAGCATTCTGGATAATGGGTCCCATACCTGTACTTATCCCAAAACAAAATGACATGGGAAACAATGTACAGATGCTGTAAAATATAGGGATATTAGGAGTCATGGGTTTTTTTCATAAAGGGCAAAGCTGGCCGTATTAGGGCTGATAAACGCTTGGTCCCTCCTCACCTAGTCAGCAGCTCACTTGCCCATGTATGGGGCCCACTGATAGGCCTGCTTGTCCTATGAGCCCATGTAAACCCCACTGTTTAATCAGATTGTTGGACCCAGGTTACTTCTTTAAAGTAACCCCCAACACCTGCCCCCCCCTAAAAAAAGTCCCATACAAGTAAATTGGCTGTTGGAGCTTTTAAATCAATTATACAGTACTACCGGACTGCAGGACTCCAGGACTGGTCCAATTCTAGCATTTTTTGCAGTATTTGGATTCAATGTGGCAGGTATTAGAGCTCTGGGCAACTGAATGTGACCTTTTGTGTTCACAAGTGAAGGAATTTTTGATTTTAATATTATTATCTTTTCATAAAATGGTGTATTTGGTGCATCCCTAGTATTCTAGCCATGCAAACCTAAATGTGCTATTTTGGATAAAATGGTCCTTACAAACACTGTATGAGATGAACTACAAATCCCTCTGTCTATAAAGGAAGTATAAATTGAACTACTGATACCCCCTTTTATATATGTAATTGCATAACAATAAAGGTTTATGTAAAATATATTGTTCAGTCAAACAAATATATTCATATAACATCTCCTAAAGAAAAAAACACAATACAGCCTTTTTTGGAGTTTGTATAATTTTTTTAAATTTGTTAAAATGTATGAACTGGCAGGAGAATGAGAGACCCTTGTTACTCCTCTTCCTTCTGCTCATTCAGGTTTGTGCTCACTGCCCCCTTCCATTTTGTTTCATATCCTTCTCCTTACTGATACTAATTGTGATAATAGTTACTATATATGTAGTATCAGTAAATCTAGAGCAACTAGACTTGCTGAGTAATCATTGAAGTTGTGACTAAACATCTCCAGTGATTACTCAGTTGCTCTAGATTTACTGATACACTGCACTAGATACACCATGGCCTGGATGAATGAAAATCTCCATAGTCAGTTACTGTATATTTATTCCTCCAGGCCTGGGAAGTTCTTCTATATTTCATAACATTGTAATTGTTAAATGATGGTGCAGGTCAGCAAATTGGAATGACAGATTATGTTGTTGATTATCTACTGTTTGATTATAATAATACACTCCATGCTGAGATTAAATACAATTAAGGTAATAAAGTTTATCTACCCCACATTGCCTGCCTTTGAGCTGTAAAACAAAAACTATATTAATGGTATTACTGAGACTAAATTTATTTCACCAGTTTCTCATTGTTTCTCCTCAAGTCAACCAACATCAGTAGTTTTAGTTTAAATCCCCTTTGTGGTTGTATATTAAAATAGGGACCAATAGCAAAAATGCTTACAGATAGAAGCATTTTTGTATATATAGGTCCAAGAATATTTTGACTAATAAATATATTCACGCCAAATCTCTAACTGTCCTTCTAATTGGAGGCAGGCACTTGCCCCAAAAGTTCTTCCTAACTGTTTGACAAATCCCTGTATTTAATTAGGAGAATAACTAGGTTACAGATATATAGAAACATTGGGGTAACAGTCACCCTGCTATAGTTCCAGGGGTACCCAGGGCACAAATAAGCACTCACCCCAAATCCCCCCCTAACTGGCTTTCAGGCTGGGCCCCCTTAGCCCATAACAAGGTTACAGATATATAGAAACATTGGGGTAACAGTCACCCTGCTATAGTTCCAGAGGTACCCAGGGCACAAATAAGCACTCACCCCAAATCCCCCCCTAACTGGCCTTCAGGCTGGGCCCCCTTAGCCCATAACAAGGTTACAGATATATAGAAACATTGGGGTAACAGTCACCCTGCTATAGTTCCAGGGGTACCCAGGGCACAAATAAGCACTCACCCCAAATCCCCCCCTAACTGGCCTTCAGGCTGGGCCCCCTTAGCCCATAACAAGGTTACAGATATATAGAAACATTGGGGTAACAGTCACCCTGCTATAGTTCCAGGGGTACCCAGGGCACAAATAAGCACTCACCCCAAATCCCCCCCTAACTGGCCTTCAGGCTGGGCCCCCTTAGCCCATAACAAGATTACAGATATATAGAAACATTGGGGTAACAGTTACCCTGCTATAGTTCCAGGGGTACCCAGGGCACAAATAAGCACTCACCCCAAATCCCCCCCTAACTGGCCTACAGGCTGGGCCCCCTTAGCCCATAACAAGGCTCATAACTTAGCAGTGTGAAGCCCCGCCCTCTCTTCCTGTCCTGCTCTCCTTATCCCTCTGACTATAGGGTTGTCTAAGAGGAGAGTTGAAAAGGAAGAGGGGACAGGCCTTCACACTGTACCAGGAAGTAGAGGAAAGGAGCTGGAGATTTCAACTTATAAATCAGAAAGCAGATCAGACTGAATACAGGGACTAAGGTATGTTATTCTAGGGGTTGTTTAGAGTAATTTCAAAGATGGGAAAAAAAGGTTTATTTCTTTTTTAAATATGAAGCTGAAAAATATGAATTTTCTCTTCCAAACTCTGAGTTTTTTTGAGGGGGGGGGTTGGAAAGAGGGTGCAGTAGTACCGTAGGCACCCGAGACGATATGTGCCACGGTCCGAGTGACATAAAACAAACCTGCTTAACCAGTGTCCCATTCTTACACACTAAAACAGCAGTTTATATAATATAAAAAAAAACAGAATAAAGGTCAACAGCAACAAGTTTTTACAATGAATTCATGAGAAACAACAGCAGCCAGACTGACAGTGAAACAATAGAAGTGTTTGGACTGTATTTATTTAGTCAAGTGCAGCAAATATCAATATTTTACTTAGACAAGAATAAAGCTAATAGGAAAAGTTAATATTTTACCAGTTACAGGCAGAGCCCCCCAACCCCACAGATACATTAAATAAACATTAGTCTTAAGTGTTTAACCTTTTATTTGCTTCTGGACACTATATCCTATATACAGTATCCAAAAACAAGTCAAATGGAACAACTAAGTTAGGGAATAACTAAAACGCTCAATTTTAGACATGCAGACTGTGCCAGTATAAGGGCATCTCTGCAATGTGTCGGCTGGGAAAGGCTTTTCATGGGGTTAGACACAGAAGGAAAATGGAACATCTTTATAACGTTGCTTTGCAGGTATACACAACAGTATATTCCCCTTGTAAGCAAGGAGAGGCATCGCAAAGCAAAACCTATCTCTATGGTTTGATAATAGTGTTGGTGTCAAGGTTGGTAAGAAAAAACATGGTTTTAACGCATTCAAGTTAGCTGGGGCAGCTGGGGCTTTCATCAGGTAGCAGCAAAAAGGCTAGCAGGCAGCTAAAATAGAGAGGGGTACTGCAGCTGGGAGTAAAAATATATTTTTTAAATATGTGTAACCCTTTCTTGGCACACTCAACTCTGTTGGGCTTTAAACAGGACATTTGGTCCACATTGCTTTAGTGAAAGGTACTGGGAACTGGGATTTTAGCCCAGTGCTGCCACCTAGTGGACACTGAGGAGCACACCTCAAGGGGATTTCCACTAGGAAAATAATCACACACAGTTTGCAGCAAATATCAACTTTATATAACTTGGTGTAAAGGTAATATAATTATAACATGCAAACAGTAATAACCCTGCTTTGGGAACCTGTGTGGGTTTAACCACTACTGGCTCAGTCTCTCTGGGGACACAGTCCCACACTCCCCTCCTGGAGGAAATACCCTTTCCCAGTTCAGTCCTGGCAAAGTCCCTTCCACGGAGCTCTTTCCCCAGGTAGCGCTACCTGCCCCAATGTCCCTTCCCCAGAGCTCTTTCCCCAGGTAGCACTACCTGCCCCAAAGTCCCTTCCCCAGAGCTCTTTCAGTTCCCCCAGGTAGCGCTACCTGCCCCAAAGTCCCTTCCCCAGAGCTCTTTAGTTTCCCTAGGTAGTGCTACCTGCCCCAAAGTCCCTTCCCCAAGAGCTCTTTAGTTTCCCCAGGTAGCGCTACCTGCCCCAAAGTCCCTTCCCCAAGAGCTCTTTAGTTTCCCTAGGTAGTGCTACCTGCCCCAAAGTCCCTTCCCCAGAGCTCTTTCAGTTCCCCCAGGTAGCGCTACCTGCCCCAAAGTCCCTTCCCCAGAGCTCTTTCAGTTCCCCAGGTAGCACTACCTGCCCCAAAGTCCCTTCCCCAGAGCTCTTTCAGTTCCCCCAGGTAGCGCTACCTGCCCCAAAGTCCCTTCCCCAGAGCTCTTTCAGTTCCCCCAGGTAGTGCTACCTGCCCCAAAGTCCCTTCCCCAGAGCTCTTTCAGTTCCCCAGGTAGCACTACCTGCCCCAAAGTCCCTTCCCCAGAGCTCTTTCAGTTCCCCCAGGGAGTGCTACCTGCCCCAAAGTCCCTTCCCCAGAGCTCTTTCAGTTCCCCAGGTAGCACTACCTGCCCCAAAGTCCCTTCCCCAGAGCTCTTTCAGTTCCCCCAGGTAGCGCTACCTGCCCCAAAGTCCCTTCCCCAGAGCTCTTTCAGTCCCCCCAGGTAGCGCTACCTGCCCCAAAGTCCCTTCCCCAGAGCTCTTTCAGTTCCCCCAGGTAGTGCTACCTGCCCCAAAGTCCCTTCCCCAGAGCTCTTTCAGTTCCCCAGGTAGCACTACCTGCCCCAAAGTCCCTTCCCCAGAGCTCTTTCAGTTCCCCCAGGTAGCACTACCTGCCCCAAAGTCCCTTCCCCAGAGCTCTTTCAGTTCCCCCAGGTAGTGCTACCTGCCCCAAAGTCCCTTCCCCAGAGCTCTTTCAGTTCCCCAGGTAGCACTACCTGCCCCAAAGTCCCTTCCCCAGAGCTCTTTCCCCAGGTAGCACTACCTGCCCCAAAGTCCCTTCCCCAGAGCTCTTTCAGTTCCCCCAGGTAGTGCTACCTGCCCCAAAGTCCCTTCCCCAGAGCTCTTTCCCCAGGTAGCGCTACCTGCCCCAAAGTCCCTTCCCCAGAGCTCTTTCAGTTCCCCCAGGTAGCGCTACCTGCCCCAAAGTCCCTTCCCCAGAGCTCTTTCAGTTCCCCCAGGTAGTGCTACCTGCCCCAAAGTCCCTTCCCCAGAGCTCTTTCAGTTCCCCAGGTAGCACTACCTGCCCCAAAGTCCCTTCCCCAGAGCTCTTTCAGTTCCCCCAGGTAGCACTACCTGCCCCAAAGTCCCTTCCCCAGAGCTCTTTCCCCAGGTAGCACTACCTGCCCCAAAGTCCCTTCCCCAGAGCTCTTTCAGTTCCCCCAGGTAACGCTACCTGCCCCAAAGTCCCTTCCCCAGAGCTCTTTCAGTTCCCCCAGGTAACGCTACCTGCCCCAAAGTCCCTTCCCCAGAGCTCTTTCAGTTCCCCCAGGGAGTGCTACCTGCCCCAAAGTCCCTTCCCCAGAGCTCTTTCAGTTCCCCCAGGTAGTGCTACCTGCCCCAAAGTCCCTTCCCCAGAGCTCTTTCAGTTCCCCAGGTAGCACTACCTGCCCCAAAGTCCCTTCCCCAGAGCTCTTTCAGTTCCCCCAGGTAGCACTACCTGCCCCAAAGTCCCTTCCCCAGAGCTCTTTCCCCAGGTAGCACTAACTGCCCCAAAGTCCCTTCCCCAGAGCTCTTTCAGTTCCCCCAGGTAGTGCTACCTGCCCCAAAGTCCCTTCCCCAGAGCTCTTTCCCCAGGTAGCGCTACCTGCCCCAAAGTCCCTTCCCCAGAGCTCTTTCAGTTCCCCCAGGTAGCGCTACCTGCCCCAAAGTCCCTTCCCCAGAGCTCTTTCAGTTCCCCCAGGTAGTGCTACCTGCCCCAAAGTCCCTTCCCCAGAGCTCTTTCAGTTCCCCAGGTAGCACTACCTGCCCCAAAGTCCCTTCCCCAGAGCTCTTTCAGTTCCCCCAGGTAGCGCTACCTGCCCCAAAGTCCCTTCCCCAGAGCTCTTTCAGTTCCCCCAGGTAGCGCTACCTGCCCCAAAGTCCCTTCCCCAGAGCTCTTTCCCCAGGTAGCGCTACCCGCCCCATAGTCCCTTCCCCAGAGCTCTTTCCCCAGGTAGCACTACCTGCCCCAAAGTCCCTTCCCCAGAGCTCTTTCCCCAGGTAGCACTACCTGCCCCAAAGTCCCTTCCCCAGAGCTCTTTCCCCAGGTAGCGCTACCTGCCCCAAAGTCCCTTCCCCAGAGCTCTTTCAGTTCCCCCAGGTAGCGCTACCTGCCCCAAAGTCCCTTCCCCAGAGCTCTTTCAGTTCCCCCAGGTAGCGCTACCTGCCCCAAAGTCCCTTCCCCAGAGCTCTTTCAGTTCCCCCAGGTAGCGCTACCTACCCCAAAGTCCCTTCCCCAGAGCTCTTTCAGTTCCCCCAGGTAGCACTACCTGCCCCAAAGTCCCTTCCCCAGAGCTCTTTCAGTTCCCCCAGGTAGCGCTACCTGCCCCAAAGTCCCTTCCCCAGAGCTCTTTCAGTTCCCCCAGGTAGCACTACCTGCCCCAAAGTCCCTTCCCCAGAGCTCTTTCAGTTCCCCCAGGTAGCACTACCTGCCCCAAAGTCCCTTCCCCAGAGCTCTTTCAGTTCCCCCAGGTAGCGCTACCTGCCCCAAAGTCCCTTCCCCAGAGCTCTTTCAGTTCCCCCAGGTAGCGCTACCTGCCCCAAAGTCCCTTCCCCAGAGCTCTTTCAGTTCCCCCAGGTAGCACTACCTGCCCCAAAGTCCCTTCCCCAGAGCTCTTTCAGTTCCCCCAGGTTGCACTACCTGCCCCAAAGTCCCTTCCCCAGAGCTCTTTCAGTTCCCCCAGGTAGCACTACCTGCCCCAAATTCCCTTCCCCAGAGCTCTTTCAGTTCCCCCAGGTAGCACTACCTGCCCCAAAGTCCCTTCCCCAGAGCTCTTTCAGTTCCCCCAGGTAGCACTACCTGCCCCAAAATCCCTTCCCCAGAGCTCTTTCAGTTCCCCCAGGTAGCGCTGCCTACCACAAAGTCCCTTCCCCAGAGCTCTTTCAGTTCCCCCAGGTAGCACTACCTGCCCCAAAGTCCCTTCCCCAGAGCTCTTTCAGTTCCCCCAGGTAGCACTACCTGCCCCAAAGTCCCTTCCCCAGAGCTCTTTCCCCAGGTAGCGCTACCTGCCCCAAAGTCCCTTCCCCAGAGCTCTTTCAGTTCCCCCAGGTAGCACTACCTGCCCCAAAGTCCCTTCCCCAGAGCTCTTTCAGTTCCCCCAGGTAGTGCTACCTGCCCCAAAGTCCCTTCCCCAGAGCTCTTTCAGTTCCCCCAGGTAGCGCTACCTGCCCCAAAGTCTCTTCCCCGAAGCTCTTTCAGTTCCCCCAGGTAGCGCTACCTGCCCCAAAGTCCCTTCCCCAGAGCTCTTTCAGTTTCCCCAGGTAGCTCTACCTGCCCCAAAGTCCCTTCCCCAGAGCTCTTTCAGTTCCCCCAGGTAGCGCTACCTGCCCCAAAGTCCCTTCCCCAGAGCTCTTTCAGTTCCCCCAGGTAGCACTACCTGCCCCAAAGTCCCTTCCCCAGAGCTCTTTCAGTTCCCCCAGGGAGCACTACCTGCCCCAAAGTCCCTTCCCCAGAGCTTTTTCAGTTCCCCCAGGTAGCGCTACCTACCCCAAAGTCCCTTCCCCAGAGCTCTTTCAGTTCCCCCAGGTAGCACTACCTGCCCCAAAGTCCCTTCCCCAGAGCTCTTTCCCCAGGTAGCGCTACCTGCCCCAAAGTCCCTTCCCCAGAGCTCTTTCAGTTCCCCCAGGTAGCGCTACCTGCCCCAAAGTCCCTTCCCCAGAGCTCTTCCCCAGGTAGCGCTACCTACCCCAAAGTCCCTTCCCCAGAGCTCTTTCCCCAGGTAGTGCTACCTGCCCCAAAGTCCCTTCCCCAGAGCTCTTTCCCCAGGTAGCGCTACCTGCCCCAAAGTCCCTTCCCCAGAGCTCTTTCAGTTCCCCCAGGTAGCACTACCTGCCCCAAAGTCCCTTCCCCAGAGCTCTTTCAGTTCCCCTAGGTAGCGCTACCTGCCCCAAAGTCCCTTCCCCAGAGCTCTTTCAGTTCCCCCAGGTAGCGCTACCTGCCCCAAAGTCCCTTCCCCAGAGCTCTTTCAGTTCCCCCAGGTAGCACTACCTGCCCCAAAGTCCCTTCCCCAGAGCTCTTTCAGTTCCCCCAGGTAGCACTACCTGCCCCAAAGTCCCTTCCCCAGAGCTCTTTCAGTTCCTCCAGGTAACACTATCTGCCCCAAAGTCCCTTCCCAGAGCTCTTTCAGTTCCCCAGGTAGCGCTACCTGCCTCAAAGTCCCATCCCCAGAGCTCTTTCAGTTCCCCCAGGTAGCTCTACCTGCCCCAAAGTCCCTTCCCCAGAGCTCTTTCAGTTCCCCCAGGTAACACTATCTGCCCCAAAGTCCCTTCCCCAGAGCTCTTTCAGTTCCCCAGGTAGCGCTACCTGCCTCAAAGTCCCATCCCCAGAGCTCTTTCAGTTCCCCCAGGTAGCTCTACCTGCCCCAAAGTCCCTTCCCCAGAGCTCTTTCAGTTCCCCCAGGTAACACTATCTGCCCCAAAGTCCCTTCCCCAGAGCTCTTTCAGTTCCCCAGGTAGCGCTACCTGCCTCAAAGTCCCATCCCCAGAGCTCTTTCAGTTCCCCCAGGTAGCTCTACCTGCCCCAAAGTCCCTTCCCCAGAGCTCTTTCAGTTCCCCCAGTAGCGCTACCTGCCCCAAAGTCTCTTCCCCGGAGCTCTTTCAGTTCCCCCAGGTAGCGCTACCTGCCCCAAAGTCCCTTCCCCGGAGCTCTTTCAGTTTCCCCAGGTAGCTCTACCTGCCCCAAAGTCCCTTCCCCAGAGCTCTTTCAGTTCCCCCAGGTAGCACTACCTGCCCCAAAGTCCCTTCCCCAGAGCTCTTTCCCCAGGTAGCGCTACCTGCCCCAAAGTCCCTTCCCCAGAGCTCTTTCCCCAGGTAGCGCTACCTGCCCCAAAGTCCCTTCCCCGGAGCTCTTTCCCCAGGTAGCGCTACCTGCCCCAAAATCCCTTCCCCAGAGCTCTTTCCCCAGAGCTCTTTCCCCAGGTAGCACTACCTGCCCCAAAGTCCCTTCCCCAGAGCTCTTTCCCCAGGTAGCGCTACCTGCCCCAAAGTCCCTTCCCCAGAGCTCTTTCCCCAGGTAGCGCTACCCCACACACAGGAGACTCTATACCTTCCCTCAGATGGATCCCTCACTGGGGACTCACACAGGGACACACACAGGAGACTCTATACCTTCCCTCAGATGGATCCCTCACTGGGGACTCACACAGGGACACACACAGGAGACTCTATACCTTCCCTCAGATGGATCCCTCACTGGGGACTCACACAGGGGACACACAGGAGACTCTATACCTTCCCTCAGATGGATCCCTCACTGGAGACTCACACAGGGGACACACACAGGAGACTCTATACCTTCCCTCAGATGGATCCCTCACTGGGGACTCACACAGGGACACACACAGGAGACTCTATACCTTCCCTCAGATGGATCCCTCACTGGGGACTCACACAGGGACACACACAGGAGACTCTATACCTTCCCTCAGATGGATCCCTCACTGGGGACTCACACAGGGACACACACAGGAGACTCTATACCTTCCCTCAGATGGATCCCTCACTGGGGACTCACACAGGGGACACACAGGAGACTCTATACCTTCCCTCAGATGGATCCCTCACTGGAGACTCACACAGGGGACACACACAGGAGACTCTATACCTTCCCTCAGATGGATCCCTCACTGGGGACTCACACAGGGACACACACAGGAGACTCTATACCTTCCCTCAGATGGATCCCTCATTGGGGACTCACACAGGGACACACACAGGAGACTCTATACCTTCCCTCAGATGGATCCCTCACTGGGGACTCACACAGGGGCACACACAGGAGACTCTATACCTTCCCTCAGATGGATCACTCACTGAGATCCGCAGGGTTAAAGCATCTGACCACAGAGTAGCAGATCTCTCTTTAGAGGCTGGCTCTCAGAAGAGCTCCCCTCCACCTTTAAACTGACACTGCTTACTGGATGGTCTCTGTCTCAACTCTGGCAAAACAACAGGGGCACCCTTATAAACTGCAATCCACCCCTGATTTTTGGCTCCAAACCTAGGCACACCTTTCTCCCACCAGTGCTCTGGGGCATCCAGCCAATCAGGTTCCTCCCCAGTTTGTAGCCGGGCGGGATGATGTCACAGACAGAGAAACAGGGTAAAGAGTTCTCTGATCCCCTACATATGTAAATAGTAACAGAATGAAGCAAGAAGGGGTGGGAACCTTATTATCATGGGGGGGTAAGTTGGCTGATGCAAACGGGGAAAAAGCAGAAATTTTGAACTCTTATTTCCCATCTGTCTATACATCTGAGGAGCCAGATAATGAAAGCTTCCCTTGTAATATACCCAGTGCTAGTAATTTAGCTACTGACGCATGGGTCACTCGGGAGGGAATTGAAAGAGACTTGAACATGTAAAGGTAAACAAAGGTCCAGGGCCGGATGGGATTCATCCCAGGGTATTAAACGAGCTAAGCTCTGTAAATGGAAAAGCTCTTCATCGAAGGACTGGCAAATAGCTAATCTGGTGCTGTTATTCAAAAAGGGATCCTATTCTCAGCCCGGAAACTATAGGCCTGTTAGTCTGACATCAGTAGTAGGAAAGCTTTTGGAAGGGGTAATAAGGGATAGGGTACTTGAATACATCACAAATCACAATACTATAAGTTTGTGCCAGCATGGTTTTATGCAAAACAAACCTTTCCGGAGTAATTTAATTGCCCTTTATAAGGAGTTGAGCAGAAAACTTGTCTATAGAATGGAAGTGGATGTGATCTACTTGGAATTTCTAGGGCCAGTGCATAGAGTGAAAGTGGAAGCCAGAAATGGCATCTGAAAGTGCCCAAAATGGCAGCCAACAACCCTGCAAATGATGCACTGGTATTGGGGGGGGGAAGGAATGACTATATGCTTACCTTTATACTGGATAAACTGTATAAGCTGTATTTGTATTAAAGGGGTAGTTCACCTTATCTATTAGTATGTTATAGAATGCTCTATTCCAAGTTTTTGAATAATTTGCCTTTCTGTTTTGCATCTTTCCAATGGGGGTCACTGACCCCGGCAGCCAAAAACGATTGCTCTGTTAGGCTCCAATTTTATTGCTATTGCCCATTTTTATTAGTTCTTTTTCTATGCAGGCCCTCTACTATTTATATTCCCATCTCTTGTTTCAACCACTGTCTGGTTTTTATGGTAAATAAGACCCTAGCAACCAGATAGCGGATAAAATACTAAATGGAGAGCTGCTGAACAAAAATCTAAATAACTGAAAAAAACATAAAAAATGAAGACCAGTTGAAAACTCAGAATTTCAATATCTACATCATATAAAGAGTTAATCTAAAGGTGAACTATCCCTTTAATATGAACCACCCCTTTACTGCCAGCGCACAGTAATAAAGAATCTATGAATATTATAGGAACCCTCTTAATTCAGTGTGCAGATCCCTTCTTTGTTATCAGATTTCTCCCTATTTCTAACTGAATTTACTCTCACTCTCTGCTTTTCTTCTAACTCTCTAACCTTCATTTGCATCTCCATCTCCTTTATTTGTATCTCTCGGTCATACAGAAACTTCAGCACTCTTATCTTTCTCTTCTCCCTCAGCGCCACTGGGTCCCCCATTCTCTCCATACGGAACTGGATCTCAGTCAGAACCTCACAGAAAAACTTCAGCACATTCTCGTGCCTTCCTCTTGTCTTTAACTGATCTTCTTGGGTGAAATTTTCTAATGCAAAGATCTGCTCCGCTCCCATGTTCTTGAACTTTGTCTTTACATCCAGAAAATCACAATGTGTCTTATGTGTGAGAACCACAACTGGGAATATTTCTGTTGAGAAATAAATATAAGTCTTTACACGCTCTTCTAGGCTTTAAAGTTGTAGACATAGACCGTGCCAGCCTCCCCTACCTCCCTGGCACTTAGACAGTGATTGGTAATTAGTATAACATTCATATTAAGACAACCCATGGCATACCCTTGTCACTAACTGAATGTAATAAGAACTAACTTATGTAAATTTGAACCAACTGGAAAGGGGACAGTATTTGCAACTGGTTTAAATGTACATGAACCAGTTAATTAGATTTCATTGGTGAATAGGAAATGGTATATGCAAAGTATGGAGAGTTTTTGCTGCAGAAAACTAGACTACAACATATTCTGCACAGAAAAAGTCACGATGGAGAAAGTTGCCACTAAAAAAATAATAAACCCCAGTGTATTTTGTACGGGTAAAATTATCCCGAAGATAAAGGACATAAAAGGAGGTGGTTCCATAGCTGAATGTGGGAGGAGGTATGATAAGTAATGGGGAAGGTCCAGAGATATTGGCACAGATCAACAAGGAAGGTGGTTGGTTAGTATGTGGGATAGTGAAGAGACTAGAGCAGGAATGCTACAAAAGGGTGCAGGGAGGCCAGTGGGCAGAGGATAAGGGGAGGGTGGAGGATGGAGGAGAGGGGAAAGTGTGTAGGGAGGATGAACCAAGCAAGAGAAAGTTATAAGGGGAGGTTGGTGTTGTACTGAGCAATGGTATAAGGGGTGTTTTGGGGGAACAGGCAGGGAGATGTGAGTGCGCAACATAGATAAAAAGGGGAGGCTGCAAATACAGTGTACAGCTGCCATAGGAAGTCCTAAACTATACATAGTAGATTTAGAGATTCTCCATTATTCTGGATAATTATTATAAAGTGTTTGTGCCAGATCCTTACCAGTCAGATCCCGAGCAAATTCCAGCAACTTTTTGATATCTGGTATCATCTCTCCGTTGAGCCCATTCTTCACACTAAAAAAGATTAACTTAAAATATATTAAACAAGATTTTTTTTTTTCTCATCTGAGGAAGACTTTCAAATATTTATGAATAACGAGATCCATTTTTCAATGTCTGACAAATTCCACTAAATAGCCAGGCGTGGGGGGGTCCCTAGGGGCTGAACCTTTATATCTGCAAATCATAGAGGGTATCACTAACAATCTAAAGATAATAGACGGCTCATCCCACTAGTTTTGCTTAGTAAGCTAATTGATATACTAAGTACTTGCACTTTCAGCTACGAAGTCAATATGTTCTCATTCCTGTTTGTATTAAAGGGACAACTAAAGCCTAAAAAATAATATGGCTAGAAATGTTTAGCTATGTGTTTTGAGCCCTTGTACCAGCCCAAAGCCACCAAAGCTCTATAGAAATAAAGCCCCATGTATACAAAATACAGCATTTCTAATGATTTTCAATTTAAGACTTTAGTTCTCCTTTACCTGTTCGGCTGTAAGTTATATTTTTTAGTAATTCTAGGTGATATAATAGGTACAATATAATATAATAGATACAATAGGCGGGCTATTGTCTGTAGATGCAGCTATTAATATGCTATACATTTCCTAGCTCACAAATTCGTATTTCAGTGCCAATGATTAGTTATAATATTACAGACAAAGATATTACATTACACTCTATGACTAAATATGAATCAGTGACTCTCACCTGAACACAAAGATTGGGAAGATAAAGTCTGATGGCTGAACTGTCTTCTCCGCTTCCACGATTCGTTCTTGAAGTCTAAATCCTCTGCTCCACTCAACCGCCTCATCCAGGGGCAATAAATTGGCTTGAGATAAAAACCAAATGACAGTAAAATGATTTCAGTTAGACTTATAGTGCATGTTGCCAGACATTACCCTAGTGCCAGTGTTGTTATACCCATAACGGTCGGTAGAATCAGCTTTGTACCCTTTCCACATGCTCCATTTATGTTCCTGATGCCCCATCTAGGTTGGTACTGACATTGGCTGAGCTAGAAGTCTGAGTGCCCAACACACTGTACCCACTGTATGTCATTATACCATTCCATAATGTTAATGGGCCTAATAGCTCACTGTACCCACTGTATGTCATTATACCATTCCATAATGTTAATGGGCCTAATAGCTCACTGTACCCACTGTATGTCATTATACCATTCCATAATGTTAATGGGCCTAATAGCTCACTGTACCCACTGTATGTCATTGTACCATTCCATAATGTTAATGGGCCCAATAGCTCACTGTACCACTGTATGTCATTATACCATTCCATAATGTTAATGGGCCTAATAGCTCACTGTACCACTGTATGTCATTATACCATTCCATAATGTTAATGGGCCTAATAGCTCACTGTACCCACTGTATGCCATTATACCATTCCATAATGTTAATGGGCCTAATAGCTCACTGTACCCACTGTATGTCATTATACCATTCCATAATGTTAATGGGCCTAATAGCTCACTGTACCCACTGTATGTCATTGTACCATTCCATAATGTTAATGGGCCCAATAGCTCACTGTACCACTGTATGTCATTATACCATTCCATAATGTTAATGGGCCTAATAGCTCACTGTACCACTGTATGTCATTATACCATTCCATAATGTTAATGGGCCTAATAGCTCACTGTACCCACTGTATGTCATTATACCATTCCATAATGTTAATGGGCCTAATAGCTCACTGTACCCACTGTATGTCATTGTACCATAATGTTAATGGGCCCAATAGCTCACTGTACCCACTGTATGTCATTATACCATTCCATAATGTTAATGGGCCTAATAGCTCACTGTACCCACTGTATGTCATTATACCATTCCATAATGTTAATGGGCCTAATAGCTCACTGTACCCACTGTATGTCATTATACCATTCCATAATGTTAATGGGCCTAATAGCTCACTGTACCCACTGTATGTCATTATTGTACCTTCTTGAAATCTAATGTTCCTTTTCTGTCCATCTAAAAGCCATCAACCATAATGTTAATGGGCCCAATAGCTGGAAGGCATTTATATGCAATGCTTAAACAGGGCAGTCATGTTATTTATGTAAGTGAAGTCCTACTGTCTGCTTATATTTACATTAGATTTTTTTTCAACTTAAGTATAAAGAAGGACTTCATAACCATGTAGCCATAGACCAAATATTGCTGGACTTCAACTCCCAATACAGTCAAACATACCATGAAGGGTTAAAGAATAGCGGAAGCTGTAGTCTAGATACATCAAGGTTGGATTTTTAAAGCAAAAGTTTCTGAAAGTTGTTTTTACCCAGGGGCATAATGCGGTAAGATCCACTCGTTTGATGAGGTCACCAATTAAGTGGATCTTCTGCCCACCTACGGATCGGGAACCGCATTAATAAGCTGATGTGGCCCCTGATCCAACCAAAAGATCAAACCTGCCGATTGAGATCTGTCCAATTTTTGGCCTGATATCAGCTGGGTAGGCCTGTCGGGGGCGCCCATACGCGGGCAGATAAGCGGCTGAATCAGTCTACAGGGGCCAAATTAGCAGCTGAAATCTGCTCGTGTATGGGCACCTTTAGCCTGGCTTCCTTAGGGCTTATAGCTCTCTAAAACCCTTCCAACTCTTTAGCACTTCTCAGATCTGATTACAGTCCGATATCAGCGAATAAAGTTGCACAGAACAAAAGAAAATAAACATTTGCTCCAGAGAAAACCAAATACAGTATCTTTACACAGCGCTCTCCAAAACAACCCCAAACAATCTTTATTCATAAAGTGCAGCTGAGTTACAATACTGCATATAAAATAAAATAAAAAACAAATAATTACTTTTCTTAAAGGAAAAGTTGTTTAGCAGTTTACAGTTTCTCCATAAAAACTAGATCAAACTTCAATATTCTAAGTTTCTTATGCTGACAGTTACACAGTAATTCCTCTGTTAGGGTCATTCTCAGTGGAAAACCTTCTTGCATCTGTATTTATTTCTGTAATGCTTAGAAACTGTGGGGTGGCAGAGAAGAGTCTATACAATGCAAATTTACTCTTATATACCTTCCTTAACGGGGCACTAAACCCTGCTGCACAGCGCGGCTCAACCAAACGTTACTCAGCTGTTGCTGGACTACAAATCCCAGAATAATGTAACATATAATGAAGGGTGAGGCATGCTGGGAGCTGTAGTCCAGCAACATCAGGGTTGTATTCTTAAAGCAATATTGCACAATAAAACTTTCCCAGCTCTCTAGGGCCCGCATTGGCAGCATTGAAATGCAAAAGAATCCTCCAATGAGATCCCAGCTGATCTGTATAAATCCGGCTCCCTGTTCTCTGTTCCTGCAATTGGAGTTGGGAGCATTAAGCACAGTTTCCCAGCACTGAACAAGTCTGTCCCTTTATCCCCATGTCTGATTCCTGTGCCATATAATGACGGGAAAATGCCATCATTATCTCTATATGTAAGGTACCAGCAAGGGGCCTGACACAGTGCTGGGAATCAGCATTCTCATTGGTCGCTTCTCTTGCATCTATAATTAAGTTTTGGGTCAGTAGAATTCTCATTGGTGAATCGGTTTCCATGTGTAATTACGTTTTTCATCAACTTCTATAAGAACTAGGGGGCACAGTGGGACAGCTTTACGGTTGGATTTAGTGTCTCTTTTCTACTTTAATATTATACCAAGCAAATAATATCAGAGGTGAATCTGACACTTACCAAGCTGAGCAAATATCTCTCCAGTTTCATAATCATTCATTGTGGGGCACCCGCGGTTATCTACCAGAATCAGGGTGTCAGTCAGAGGATATGATATTCTGGACATTGTATGAGCTCCACCATCACCCTCCTCTTCTGGTTTGATATAGTTCTGGTACTCGCCATTTTCCAAGACGTACTTGCAGGTGTTGATAAAGGAGGATTTGCCGTGTCCCAAAAACCCAAAGAGCTGGAGCAGCACCCGCTTGTACCCCTGATTGCCTCTGGGGCAGGAATCCAAACTAAAACTTTTAATGTGACTTGTCATTTCCTCGATGGCTTCCATGTCTGACTTACAGTGTATGTGCCACGGGAGAATGAAACCAGGTGAGCAGAAGCTGTATTTATAGACCTGACAAACTGAAAGTAGAATATTCAGTCTATCAAAATACTCTTTGTTACTGGGTGCGGGCGCTTGTATTCCATAGGGCTAATGTAAGAACTTACTAGACTTTAGCTGAATCCTTATTGTGTGACTTTTCTTTCCACCTTGTTACAAATGATAGAAACACAGACAGAACTTAGAGACACTGAATTCAGTGCAATTATTTATAGGTTAATTCTATCACTTATATACCATAGAGTGAAAGCACCATATACCCCTCCCACAAAGGGGAGAAAAATAACAAAAAAAACAACAACTTATTGTGTCCAAAGCAAAGTTAATGGAGATTCATGTACTGACTGGTTATTATATAAAAAACACAAACTATGATAAGAATTTCAGTTCCACTATATCTGGGAATGAATTATGCCATTGCAAAGCTTTTTCTGTATACAATATTTCAATTTTCATATTACCTTATAATCTCCCCCATGTCCAATGTCCAGGGCATTATTAGCTGTAGTTGTTAAGGTGCAAACCAATAACTCCTCCCAAGTTATTTATGAAGCAGTTGCATGGGGGTTTGTGTGCATTACACACGGGGAGAGGCCAAACTGTGCCAGTAGGTGTATAGGCAGAACAACATGATATGTACAGGGGAACCTCTGCACAAACACTATGTTCCTTCCCAGGATGCAAAGTGACTGACACTGAGCTCAGAGTTTGGGCTCTCACTATTATAAACAGGCTGTGTATGGAACCCCCAGGCTGCTCAGCAACCCTTTGCTTTGGTCAGTGTAATGCAAGTGTTAGAGAGAGTCATTTGTAGAAGGATAGAATTCAGAATGTGTTTTGCTTAGAAAAAGCCCCAATTATCTTCTGAGCTGATATTTTGGGGGATGGGGATATGGGAATATTTGGGAGTCTGTTGGAAACAAGTTATGTCTAAATACTGAGCTAAAGCTTGTTTTTATTGATATCCTGTAATAAAATGTGTATAATAGGGCAGCGCTAGTTTATATGTACCTGTACCCATGATGCACCTGTGTCTCTGTGCCAATGGGATCATTTTTAGGTTCCACCTAGTTCTCTATGGAGGTTGAAGAAAAAAATATATACACAAGAGCATTGACCAATGAGAATGCTGATTAGATTCCCAGCACTATATCAGCCATTTTGATCTTATCTTACATATAGAGATAATGATGTCATTTTCCCGTCATTATATGGCACAGGAATCAGACATGGGGATAAAGGGACAGACTTGTTCAGTGCTGGGAAACTGTGCTTAATGCTCCCAACTCCAATTGCAGGAACAGAGAACAGGGAGCCAGATTTATACAGATCAGCTGGGATTCTCATTGGAGGATTCTTTTGCATATTTATGCAGCCACTGGCTTTGTGCTGTTGTTTTGATAATTTACTACGTTCCCTAAGCTCCGCCTCCCAACAGCAGCCCAGAGCAAACTGAGCATGTGCAAGCCCTAAATCTTAAAAAGATGGTCTAACAAAGTAACAAGATGGCGGTCCCCTCTGGACAACTTTGAAAGCATAAATCATTACTTTAATTAGGCTTCTCACCCTCTGGGCTTGTGCAGTAAGTTCAGAATGTTTATGTTTATGTTCAGTATACAAAATACAGCATTTCTAATGATTTTCTATTTTAGGCTTTAGTTCTCCTTTAATAGTGTGGATCAGCCAGGTTCCCTTTGTGTTTGTGCTGCACCCTGGCAGCCTACCCCTGTGTTACTGGCAAGGGATTTGCCTTTCTATTTTTCACTAATAACAACACCTTCCCCTGTAAAACCTGTGTGTCCAGCTGCACTGGATAAACTGTCCCCTTTCTCATCAGTCAATCCAAACAAAAACCATAGAGGAAGCACCAGAACCACCTCTTCTTTTAAAAAAAACATTTTATTGTTTCCATTAAAAACATCACAAAGTCCTATACAGCGAGCTTAAAGGAGAACTAAAGTCTAAAATAGAAAATCATTAGAAATGCTGTATTTTGTATACTGAACATAAACATAAACATTCTGAACTTACTGCACAAGCCCAGAGGTTGAGAAGCCTAATTAAAATAATGATTTATACTTTCAAAGTTGTCCACAGGGGGCTGCCATCTTGTTACTTTGTTATACCATCTTCTATAAGATCTGGCTCCTGCACATGCTCAGTTTGCCCTGGGCTGCTGTTGGGAGGCGGAGCTTAGGGAACGTAGTAAATTATCAAAACAACAGCAACTAAGCCAGTGGCTGCATAAATATTCAAAAGAATCCTCCAATGAGAATCCCAGCTGATCTGTATAAATCTGGCTCCCTGTTCTCTGTTCCTGCAATTGGAGTTGGGAGCATTAAGCCCAGTTTCCCAGCACTGAACAAGTCTGTCCCTTTATCCCCATGTCTGATTCCTGTGCCATATAATGACGGGAAAATGACATCATTATCTCTATATGTAAGATAATATCACAATGGCTGATATAGTGCTGGGAATCTAATCAGCATTCTCATTGGTCAATGCTCTTGTGTATATATTTTTCCTTCAACCTCCATAGAGAACTAGGTGGAACCTACAAATGATCCCATTGGCACAGAGACACAGGTGCATCATGGGTACAGGTACATATAAACTAGCGCTGCCCTATTATACACATTTTATCACAGGATATCAATAAAAACAAGCTTTAGCTCAGTATTTAGACATAACTTGTTTCCAACAGACTCCCAAATATTCCCATATCCCCATCCCCCAAAATATCAGCTCAGAAGATAATTGGGGCTTTTTCTAAGCAAAACACATTCTGAATTCTATCCTTCTACAAATGACTCTCTCTAACACTTGCATTACACTGACCAAAGCAAAGGGTTGCTGAGCAGCCTGGGGGTTCCATACACAGCCTGTTTATAATAGTGAGAGCCCAAACTCTGAGCTCAGTGTCAGTCACTTTGCATCCTGGGAAGGAACATAGTGTTTGTGCAGAGGTTCCCCTGTACATATCATGTTGTTCTGCCTATACACCTACTGGCACAGTTTGGCCTCTCCCCGTGTGTAATGCACACAAACCCCCATGCAACTGCTTCATAAACACTTTGACAGAAATTGTTTGTCTGTTGTGTGGTTGTATATAAAAGAAAAAAAAAAAGCCCCAGTGCTAAAGCCAGTAATATTCTGTACCTTAGCCATGGGGGGGA
This sequence comes from Xenopus tropicalis, assembly GCF_000004195.4. Taxonomy (NCBI): domain Eukaryota; kingdom Metazoa; phylum Chordata; class Amphibia; order Anura; family Pipidae; genus Xenopus; species Xenopus tropicalis. Next base: position 9,110,511 of record NC_030685.2, on the reverse strand, counting down.
GTGTAAGGTGCATATACAGTCACTGTATTACATACAGACAAACCTTCCCAATGGGGCAGTTTATTCCCAGAGGGGCTGTTGGGTAATAGCAAAGTGACTGAAACTTTTGTCACAGCTTCTGCCTCTGTTTCCAACCTTTGTAACTTATATTTGTTACACAGCTCAGTATTTGGGATCATTACAAGGGGGAAAGAAAAGCCACACTAAGGATTCAGCTTAAAGGACAACTAAAGCCTAAAAAAGAATATGGCTAGAAATGTTTTGGGCTCTTGTACCAGCCCAAAGCCACCAAAGCTCTATAGAAATAAAGATCCATGCCCCTGAAGATGCCCACAGTAGCTCTCCATCTTTTGCCTTGCCCAACTCCTGCACATGCTCAGTCTGCTCTTGGCTGATGTCAGTGACCTGAACTTAGGGATCGACTCACAATATTCTTCTTTCCCCTGCCTGCTTGCTCTAGTCTCTGCCTGTTCCCTATTAAACATGCATACTAGCCAACCAATCACAGTCCTGTCTGGCTGCTCTCTAAAAAACTGAAGTCCTTTTGAGCTTGGGGCGAGACTTTAGCTGAATCCTTAGTGTGGCTTTTCTTTCCACCTTGTAATGATTCCAAATACTGAGCTGTGTAACAAATATAAGTTACAAAGGTTGGAAACAGAGGCAGAAGCTGTGACAAAAGTTTCAGTCACTTTGCTATTACCCAACAGCCCCTCTGGGAATAAACTTTCCCATTGGAAAGGTTTGTCTGTATGTAATACAGTGACTGTATATGCACCTTACACTCCCCCCATGGCTAAGGTACAGAATATTACTGGCTTTAGCACTGGGGCTTTTTTTTTTTTCTTCTTCTTCTTCTTTTATATACAACCACACAACAGACCAATAACTGCTCTTGAAATGTTTATGAAGCAGTTGCATGGGGGTTTGTGTGCGTTACACACGGGGAGAGGCCAAACTGTGCCAGTAGGTGTATAGGCAGAACAACATGATATGTACAGGGGAACCTCTGCACAAACACTATGTTCCTTCCCAGGATGCAAAGTGACTGACACTGAGCTCAGAGTTTGGGCTCTCACTATTATAAACAGGCTGTGTATGGAACCCCCAGGCTGCTCAGCAACCCTTTGCTTTGGTCAGTGTAATGCAAGTGTTAGAGAGAGTCATTTGTAGAAGGATAGAATTCAGAATGGTTTTTGATTATAAAAAGCCCCAATTATCTTCTGAACTGATATTTTGGGGGATGGGGATATGGGAATATTTGGGAGTCTGTTGGAAACAAGTTATGTCTAAATACTGAGCTAAAGCTTGTTTTTATTGGTATCCTGTAATAAAATGTGTATAATAGGGCAGCGCTAGTTTATATGTACCTGTACCCATGATGCACCTGTGTCTCTGTGCCAATGGGATCATTTCTAGGTTCCACCTAGTTCTCTATGGAGGTTGAGGGAAAAAAATATATACACAAGAGCATTGACCAATGAGAATGCTGATTCCCAGCACTGTGTCAGGCCCCTTGCTGGTACCTTACATATAGAGATAATGATGTCATTTTCCCGTCATTATATGGCACAGGAATCAGACATGGGGATAAAGGGACAGACTTGTTCAGTGCTGGGAAACTGTGCTTAATGCTCCCAACTCCAATTGCAGGAACAGAGAACAGGGAGCCAGATTTATACAGATCAGCTGGGATTCTCATTGGAGGATTCTTTTGCATATTTATGCAGCCACTGGCTTTGTGCTGTTGTTTTGATAATTTACTACGTTCCCTAAGCTCCGCCTCCCAACAGCAGCCCAGAGCAAACTGAGCATGTGCAGGAGCCAGATCTTATAGAAGATGGTATAACAAAGTAACAACATGGCAGCCCCCTGTGGACAACTTTGAAAGCATAAATCATTACTTTAATGAGGCTTCTCAACCTCTGGGCTTGTGCAGTAAGTTCAGAATGTTTATGTTTATGTTCAGTATACAAAATACAGCATTTCTAATGATTTTCTATTTTAGACTTTAGTTCTCCTTTAAGAACTGCTGACTAGCCACTTGAAGCTAATCAGACCCAGATTGTCAGCCCGTAGCACTTATTCTGTACCTACCTACCCTACACCTAGAATCAGCTAGCCATATGAGTTGTACACATGGGTTTATTTACAAACTTAGGTGATGCATTGCCTGAGCACAGCTACTAATAGCAACTAATTACTTTTTTACTTTAAAAGAGAACTGAACCATAAAAATGAACATGGCTAAAACACTATATTTTATATATACAGCATCTCAATAGCAGCAATGATCCAGGATTCAAACTTGTCACAGAGGGTCACCATCTTGGAAAGTGTCTGCGACTCACACATGCTCAGTGAGCTCTGGGCAGCCGGTAAGAAGCTGAGCTTAGGGGTCATCGCAAATTATCAAGCGGAAAATGAGGTTGGTCTGTCATATAAGCTGATGCTACAGGGCTGATTATTAAATTCTGTTGCTGATTGCCCTGGTTTCTGAGCTGCCATTTAATGTGAATCCGAATAAATGACTAATCAGCAGCATTGAGCATGTGCAGCAGAAGATGGGGGGCTACTGGGGCATCTTTGGGGGGCACTGATCCTCCCTGCTAAAGGGCAGTGGTGCCTTGTGCTGGTAGAGAAGCCCAAATCATAATATACAACATTTCGGCCCTACTATTTCTCCATCTTTTGGTTGGCTGCTCAGAATAAATTGCTGATTGGCTGCTGTTTCACTTGTTTAATTTGGCACCTACAGTAAGTTCTTACATTAGCCCTATGGAATACAAACGCCCGCGCCCAGTAGCAGAGTATTTTGATAGACTGAATATTCTACTTTCAGTTTGTCAGGTCTATAAATACAGCTTCTGCTCACCTGGTTTCATTCTCCCGTGGCACATACACTGTAAGTCAGACATGGAAGCCATCAAGGAAATGACAAGTCGCATTAAATATTTTAGTTTGGATTCCTGCCCCAGAGGCAATCAGGGGTACAAGCGGGTGCTGCTCCAGCTCTTTGGGTTTATTGGACACGGCAAATCCTCCTTCATCAACACCTGCAAGTACGTCTTGGAAGATGGCGAGTACCGGAACCATATCAGATCAGACAAGGAGGGTGATGGTGGAGCTCGTACAGTGTCCAGAATATCATATCCTCTGACTGACACCCTGATTCTGGTAGATAACCGCGGGTGCCCCACAATGAATGATTATGAAACTGGAGAGATATTTGCTCAGCTTGGTAAGTGCCAGAGTCACCTCTGATATTATTTGCTTGGTATAATATTAAAGTAGAAAAGAGACTCTAAACCCAACTGTAAAGCTGCCTCACTGCGCCCCCTAGTTCTCTATAGAAGTTGATGAAAAACGTAATTACACATGGAAACCAATTCCCCAATGAGAATTCTACTGACCCAAAACTTAATTATAGATGCAAGAGAAGTGACCAATGAGAATGCTGATTCCCAGCACTGTGTCAGGCCCCTTGCTGGTACCTTACATATAGAGATAATGATGGCATTTTCCCGTCATTATATGGCACAGGAATCAGACATGGGGATAAAGGGACAGACTTGTTCAGTGCTGGGAAACTGTGCTTAATGCTCCCAACTCCAATTGCAGGAACAGAGAACAGGGAGCCAGATTTATACAGATCAGCTGGGATTCTCATTGGAGGATTCTTTTGCATTTCAATGCTGCCAATGCGGGCCCTAGAGAGCTGGGAAAGTTTTATTGTGCAATATTGCTTTAAGAATACAGCCCTGATGTTGCTGGACTACAGCTCCCAGCATGCCTCACCCTTCATTATATGTTACATTATTCTGGGATTTGTAGTCCAGCAACAGCTGAGTAACGTTTGGTTGAGCCGCGCTGTGCAGCAGGGTTTAGTGTCCCGTTATGGAAGGTAAATTTGCATTTTATAGACTCTTCTCTGCCACCCCACAGTTTCTAAGCATTGCAGAAATAAATACAATGCAAGGAGGTTTTCCATTGAGAATGACCCTAACAAAGGAATGTCACTTAATGAACTTACTGTGTAATTGCCAGCATAAGAAACTTAGAATATTGAAGTTTGATCTTGAAAAATAATAAACTTGAATGACTGTGCGAATTTATTCACTGATATTGGACTGTAATCAGAACTGAGAAGTTCAGGGTTTTCAGTGAAGGTTTCTTATTGAGTGGGCTGCTAGCCTTTCAGACAGTTTTGCTTTCAAAATCCAACCTTGATGTTTCTAGACTACAGATTCCACTATTATTTAACCCTTCATGGTATGCTGAAGTGTACTGGGAGTTGAAGTCCAGCAATATTTGGTCTATTGCTACATGGTTATGAAGTCCTCCCTTATACTTAAGTTAAATCTAATGTAAATATAAGCAGACAGTAGGACATCGTTTAAATAAATTACATGACTGCCCTGTTTAAGCATTGTATATAAATGCCTTTATATCTTCCAGCTATTGGGCCCATTAACATTATGGTTGATGGCTTTTAGATGGAAAGGAAAGGAACATTAGAATTCAAGAAGGTACAATAATGACATCCAGTGGGTACAGTGAGCTATTAGGCCCATTAACATTATGGAATGGTATAATGACATACAGTGGGTACAGTGTGTTGGGCACTCAGACTTCTAGCTCAGCCAATGTCAGTACCAACCTAGATGGGGCATCAGGAACATAAATGGAGCATGTGGAAAGGGTACAAAGCTGATTCTACCTACCATTATGGGTATAACAACACTGGCACTAGGGTAATGTCTGGCAACATGTACTAAGTCTAACTGAAATCATTTTACTGTCATTTGTTTTTTCTCAAGCCAATTTATTGCCCCTGGATGAGGAGGTTGAGTGGAGCAGAGGATTTAGACTTCTACAGCGAATCGTGGAAGCGGAGAAGACAGTTCAATCATCAGACTTTATCTTCCCAATCTTTGTGTTCAGGTGAGTCGCTGATTCATATTTAGTCATAGAGTGTAATGTAATATCTTTGTCTGTAATATTATAACTAATCACTGGCACTGAAATAGGAATTTGTGAGCTAGGAAATGTATAGCATATTAATAGCTGCATCTACAGACAATAGCCCGCCTGTTCTTCCCCACCCCTGGGAAGTTTTTAGCACCGAGGAGGGTGTAAACACTGTAACATATAAAAGGCCACGGAGATGGAGGAAAAGCTGGAGTTACATATAATGATGGTATGTGGGATATTAAAAGGACACTAAACCCTGCTGCACAGCGCGGCTCAACCAAACGTTACTCAGCTGTTGCTGGACTACAAATCCCACAATAATGTAACACAGTGCTGTCCAACTGGAGGCCCTCTGTGTGGCCCCCCACCTGTCTGGCTGCTTTGATGGCTTACTCTTGTGTAAGTTTTAAATGGTAACAGTACTGTGATTAACTGGCCCCCTGCATGGTTCTCACCTCAGATTCAGGCTGTAATCCCTCTGTATTGTTTAAATATGTAATCCCTTGTGTTGTTCACACCTTTTAATACCTGCATTGTTCACCCCCTGCAGTGTTCACACCTCAGGCTCAGGCTGTAATAACCCACATTGTCTACCTGTTCACACCTCAGACTGTAGGAGCAGTTGAAACCCACAAATAATCCCTGCACACTACAAAAAGAACATATACTGAAGTGGTACTGCAATTAAAAAGTTTTTTAATATATAGTTATTGTGCAGACTGCAGGAGCAGTGCCAGCATTGTGTCACTCTATGCTGCCTGTGTGTGCCATACACATAGGACAAGCAGAGTATGGCACACACAGGCAGCACAGGGCAGGCAAAGTATGGCACACTCAGGCAGCATAGGGAAGGCAGAGTATGGTACACACAGGCAGCATAGGGCAAGCAAATTATGGCACACACAGGCAGCATAGGTAGGGCAGTCAGAGTATGGCACACACAGGCCAAGTATGGCACAAACCAGCCAAGAATGGCACACACAGTCAAAGTATGGCACATGCAGGCAGGGTAGGGAAGGCAGAGTATGGCACACACAGGCAGGCTAGGAAAGGCAGAGTATGGCACACACAGGCAGGGTAGGGAAGGCCAGAGTATGGCACACACAGGCAGGGTAGGGAAGGCAGAGTATGGCAGGTTTTTGCTGTACTACAACCATTAATATGGGTATGGTCATGTGATAACATGGGTGTGGTGTCAAGTGGGTGTGGTTTCAAAAAGGGGAGTGGTCAAAACTGGCTTCCATTATTGGCCCTCCACCACGTAGGTCAGAAAAATTCCGGCCCTCGGTACCACAGAAGTTGGACAGCACTGATGTAACATATAATGATGGTACATGGGGAATCATGGCTGCGCTATATGTGTACTGTAAAAAAGAGTGAGGCACAGTACTGGGAGAAAACTTTCTTCAGGGGGCTATAACGAACCATTTGTGAATGACTAGAAAACATTGTCTCATAACTTGTAAATTTATACTTACACCCGAACAGGTAAATCTTCAGTATATTCCAACTACAAGGAAGCGAATCAGAATTAAAATAGTATGGCATGTTAAATCCCCCATTTCCCCAATGTATCTTCCTGATTTATAAACTGTCCAATGTGCAAATTAACTCCCAATAAAGTGCATAATGCATGTGTATACAAATCTGTTCCACCGTGTGTCTACACGTGCACTGTGCTCTTTATTGGGAGTTAATTTGCACAATGTATGGTTCATAATTCATTAAAAGAGGAGGAAAGGTTAAATGTCTTAATGTCTTATATATATTGATAATGGGTGAGGGCAGAGGATTTATTGTTGTTGTTTGTATGTACTTTGTGGTCACAGCCTCATTGCACCCCCGCCTAATGGTTTAAAATGTAGTGGTAGAGCACAACTTTCCCTTTTTTGCTATAGTTTATACAGGGGCAATGGCCAGCTCCATGTTGTAGCCCCCACCCTTCCCAGCTACAGTCAGGTGATCCCATTGGGCCAATAAAAAGGGCAACCATAGGGGGTTTTAACCTTGAAAGCAAGTAAGTTGCAGGTAAAACTCAGTCCCTGAGTGTATATTGAAGCAGTAGAATTCATAATGAATCACATAAGCTCCGGTTGCTTCTCCAATCTTGAATGGCTTGTGCGTTTCACTCGCCTAAGGAGGGACTTTTCTAGTATGTTGTTAAGCTGAAATATAGAGAGAAAGGTGCTATCCTGATAAATTAATGAATAGTGGGAATAGTATGGGGTTGCTGAGTTCTCAAAACAACTTGATGACTCCTTTACCCTCTGTGTCTGTTTTAGACTTCTAGATAAATAACTGAACTTGCCCATTTCTATAGTTACTGAGTTGTTTTGAGGGGGAAATGGGCATTCGTAGCTGAAAGTGCAAGTACTTAGTATATAAATTAGCTTACTAAGCAAAACTAGTGGGAGGAGCCGTCTATTATCTTTAGATTGTTAGTGATACCCCCTATGATTTGCAGATATAAAGGTTCAGCCCCTAGGGACCCCCCACACCTGGCTATTTAGTGGGATTTGTCACACTTTGAAAAATGGTTCTGGTTATTCATAAATATTGGAAAGTCTTCCTCAGATGAAAACAAATTCTTGTTTAATATATTTTAAGTTAATCTTTTTTAGTGTGAAGAATGGGCTCAACGGAGAGATGATACCAGATCTCAAGAAGTTGCTGGAATTTGCTCGGGATATGACTGGTAAGGATCTGGCACAAACACTTTATAATAATTATCCAGAATAATGGAAAATCTATTAATCTACCATGTACATTATAGGACATCCTATGGCAATCGTATGTGCACGATAGCATTGATGGAAGCGCATAAAATTAAAAAGCAAAAACAAAATCTAGTGCAAAACGTATGATTACTATGTGAACCAAACAGCAAAAGTGCTTGTAATAAGACAAATAGCAGTGTGTAGCCCCACTCAGTATGTCCAATATGGATGCTCACCAGACATAGTAGGGATGAAACATGTGATAAATCAAATCAGGTGTTGTCGTTTATTAAACAATTTTACACTATTTCTGTTTTCCTCTCCATATTGTATACATTGAGGATTGAGGTTTCACTACAATCAACAATCAATCAATGTTGTAGTCTATGGGCTTTTTTTTGCAGCAAAAACTCTCCATACCTTGCATATACCATTTCCTATTCACAGATGAAATCTTATTAACTGGTTCATGTACATTTAAACCAGTTGCAAATACTGTTCCTTTTCCAGTTGGTTCAAATTTACATAAAAGATCTTATTACATTCAGTTAGTGACAAGGGTATGCCATAGGGCAGGGATCCTGGAGGTGCCAATGAGCGATATTATTGGCTATTTGGTAGCCCCTATGTTGACAGGAAGCCTACAGAAGGCTCTGTTTGGCAATTACATTGGGTTTTTATGCAATCAAACTTGCCTCCTAACCAGAAATCCAAAAATAAACACCTGCTTTGAGGCCACTTGGAGCAACATCCAAGGGATTGGGGATCACTGCCATAGGGTGTCTTAATATGAATGTTATACTGATTACTAATCACTGTCTAAGTGCCAGGGAGGTAGGGGAGGCTGGCACGGTCTATGTCTACAACTTTAAAGCCTAGAAGAGTATGTAAAGACTTATATTTATTTCTCAACAGAAATATTCCCAGTTGTGGTTCTCACACATAAGACACACGGCAATTTGCCGGATGTTAAGAGAAAGTTCGAGAACATGGGAGCGGAGCAGATCTTTGCATTAGAAAATTTCACCCAAGAAGATCAGTTAAAGACAAGAGGAAGGCACGAGAATGTGCTGAAGTTTTTCTGTGAGGTTCTGAATGATATCCAGTTCCGTATGGAGAGAATGGGGGACCCAGTGGCGCTGAGGGAGAACAGAAAGATAAAAGTGCTGAGGTTTCTGCATGACCGAGACATTCGAATGAAGGTTAGAGAGTTAGAAGAAAATTCAGTTAGAGAGAAGGGGAAATCTGATAACAAAAAAGGGATCTGCTCACTGAATTAAGAGGGTTTCTATAATATTCATAGATTCTTTATTAGGGGATATTAAGGGATAGTTCACCTTTAAATTAACTTTTAATATGATACAGATATTGAAATTTCGAGACAGTTTTCAACTGGTCTTCATTATAGTTTTTCAGTTATTTAGATTTTTGTTCAGCAGCTCTCCATTTAGTATTTTAGCAGCTATCTGGTTGCTAGGGTCTTATATACCCTAGAAAACAGAGAGTTGTTTGAAAAAGATATTGGAATATGAATAGTAATGGGCCTGCATAGAAAGGTAAGTAATAAAAATGGGCAATAGCAATAAAATTGTAGCCTCACAGAACAATAGTTTTTGGCTGCCGGGGTCAGTGACCCCCATTGGAAAGATGCAAAACAGAAAGGCAAATTATTCAAAAACTTGGAATAGAACCCCTTTTATACAAATACAGCTTATACAGTATATCCAGTATAAAAGTAAATAGTTGTAATACACAAGCATTTAAGCAGTATAAAAAGCCCTCCCCGACTGATCTTCCCAAACAGAGCCCTCCCTGAACCATACTGTATAGTCATTCCTAAAATGTCCCTGACTCCTCCCCCCCATACCAGTGTATAATTTGCAGGGTTTTTGGCCACCATTTTGGGCAGTGTCAGATGCCATTTCTGGCTTCCACTTTCACTCTATGCACTGACCCTAGAACTTACCCCCATTGTCTGCCTCTCACAGGGACCATTTCCATTTCATAGAGAAAAGTGTTGAATAACTAGAGAGAAAGGGAGGTTGGGGAAATGGTGCCTGTAAGTCAGAGGCAGACTATCATGAGGGTAAATGCCATCGTTTTGGACTGACCCCTGCGGTACCCACTAACAACACTGGCCTAATTAGAAAATGTTCCATTTATCACATATCTTTGTAATCTATCCTTCAGCCAGCTCTCTATCCAATTACAAATATTATGTTTTTGCACAATATTCCTTAATCTTATCATTCATTTCTGTGAGGCACTGTGCCAAATGTTTTAGCAAATTCCAAGTAGATCACATCCACTGCCATCCCAATAGACAAGTTTTCTGCTCAACTCCTTATAAAAGGCAATTAAATTACTCTGGAAAGATTTGTTTTGCATAAAACCATGCTGGCACAAACATAGTATTGTGATTTGTGATGTATTCAAGTACCCTTTTCCTTATTACCCCTTCCAAAAGCTTTTCTTCTACTGATGTCAGACTAACAGGCCTACGCTCGTTTAATACCCTGGGATGAATCCCATCCGGCCTTGGACCTTTGTTTACCTTTACATGTTCAAGTCTCTTTTGAATTTCCTCCCGAGTGACCCACGCGTCAGTAGCTAAATTACTAGAACTGGGCATATTACAAGGGAAGCCTTCATTATCTGGCTCCTCAGATGTATAGACAGATGAAAAATAACAGTTTAGAATTTCTGCTTTTTTCCTGTTCTCATCAACCAACTTACCCCCCCGTGATAATAAGGTTCCCACCCCTTCTTGCTTCATTTTTTTACATATGTACAATAATTTTGAATTCGTTTTACCCCTAGCTGCAATATCCCTTTCCATCTCTATTTTAGCTGCCTGAAAGCTTTTTTGCTGCTTTATTTGCCCCCTTGTACCTGATGAAAGCCCCAGCTGTCCCAGCTAACTTGAATGCCTTAAAACCATGTTTTTCTTACCAACCTCAACACTAACACTTTTATTCAGCCATAAGGGTTTTGCTTTGCGATGCCTCTCCTTGCTTACAAGGGGGATATACTGTTGTGTATACCTGCAAAGCAACATTATAAAGATGTTCCATTTTCCTTCTGTGCCTAACCCTATGAAAAGCCTTTCCCAGGTGACACATTGCAGAGATGCCCTTATACTGGCAAAGTCTGCACTTCTAAATGTAGTGTTTTAGTTACTCCTTCATACAGTTGTTCCCTTTGACTTGTTTTTGGATACTGTATATAGGATATAGTGTCCAGAAGCAAACAAAGGGTTAAACACTTAAGACATGTTTATTTAATGTATCTGTGGGGTTGGGGGGCTCTGCCTGTAACTGGTACTTTGTCATCTCTGGGCAGTGGGTGTACTTTATAAATATATAATTACATGAGAAAATATTAACCTTTCCTATTAGCTTTATTCTTGTTTAAGTAAAATATTGATATTTGCTGCATTTGACCAAATAAATATAATCCATACACTTCTATTGTTTCACTGTCAGTCTGGCTGCTGTTGTTTCTCATGAATTCAATGTAAAAGACTTGTTACTGTTGACCTTTATTCTCTTTAAAAAGTGTTTACATTAAATAAACTGCCATGTTATTGTGTAAGAATGGGACACTGGTTAAGCAGGTTTGTTTTATGTCACTCGGACCATGGCACATATTGTCTTGGGTGACTCCGGCACTACTTCTCCCTCTTTCCAACCCCCCCAAAAAACACAGAGGTTGGAAGAGAAAACCTTCATATTTTTCAGCTTCATATTTAAAGACACATTGACGTCCCATTTAGTGGGAGGGGCCACTTTTTGACACATCAGGTACAACTGTACCAAGCATACTGTGTCTCCCATCATGGCAACAATCACCCTGCAATTGTGCCAAAAAATGCTGCATTCTGGTAAAAAAAAAACATGAAGGTTGATTCACTAGAGTTCGATAAGTTTTATCATACGTTTTTTGCGTTAAAATTGATGCGAAAAAATGCGCGATTCCCTAAAGTATTATCGCATGCATTAAGTCGCATATCACTCGCATTAATTTATGCGCAACCGCATGATTTAAAAACACTTAGACGCGCTAAATATCGCATTAGTCTGTGCGAAAATTAACCCCTACTTGGGGCAGGTGGTAATTATAGAAAAGTACAATGTGGACTTTGCAGTGTTATTTATTCAAGTCAATTCAATTCAATTCAAATTGAATAAAGAATTAAATCGTGCGGTACCAATTAATTATTTATAAATGAATTCATAACGCTACAGAACTTTTGCAATTGTTTATTAGACTATCTTTAATTAACTTACTAGCATGCAGGCCCTTTTGGTGGGTAATTAGCAGCAATTAAAGAGCTGTATTTCAGTCTCTGTAATGACTGATTTTAATGTACTTTATCTGCACCCTTTGCATCTTTACCCATTGGGGCCCATAGATACAGAAACAGAAAGGAGAGTCCTGCGGAAGTTAGTATCTGCTGCAGCCTCCAATGGAGATCATGTTATGGTGGGTAATGCTATCTAGGTGCTCCCCCCGGTACTCTCGCCAAGAGACCCTCTCTAAGGGCTCTCACCGGTACTCACGCTAGGCGGACCCACCACAAAGACTCACCCCGGTACTCTTGCCTGAGCACCCTCAGATTAGGAATCTCCCATCTAGCGGTGATCCACCTACCTAGACACTTTGGGCCCTGATCTACAGCTGATGGATTGCTGGGGGATCTTAACCCCTCTATCACTCCTGGAGGGGCAATGTCTGCCCTTTCTACCTTAATGACCTACATGTCGCTCCTAGAGTGAGCTATTACTGAAGCTACTTCTAGAACACAGGCCCATTGAGTGCCTCTGCAGAGAGGGAGGTCCCGGGCAGCAAAACCTAACAGAACATGGCTGCATGCCCTTTTATATCCCAGCACCTCATCTAGTGGTTGCTGGTAAGAAATGCAGGGGAAACTCCCTTTTAGCACAAAAACATCTAGGACCAACTTTAGGTGTCCAAGTCCCATGAGGCCACCCTCTAGTGCCTGTCTAAAGGGGAACCCACCTAAGGGGTCCAACTCTGGGGATCCCTACATATACATAGTCAAGTTGTGGGTTTATTCATGCACAATGAGCATTTTTACATAAAAGAGGGTTGCTGAGCAGACTGGGGGTTCCATACACAGCCTGTTTATAATAGTGAGAGCCCAAACTCTGAGCTCAGTGTCAGTCACTTTGCATCCTGGGAAGGAACATAGTGTTTGTGCAGAGGTTCCCCTGTACATATCATGTTGTTCTGCCTATACACCTACTGGCACAGTTTGGCCTCTCCCCGTGTGTAATGCACACAAACCCCCATGCAAAAAAAATTATTTTACAAAAGCTAATAGTATTCTGTACCTTAGCCATGGGGGGAGTGTAAGGTGCATATACAGTCACTGTATTACATACAGACAAACCTTTCCAATGGGAAAGTTTATTCCCAGAGGGGCTGTTGGGTAATAGCAAAGTGACTGAAACTTTTGTCACAGCTTCTGCCTCTGTTTCCAACCTTTGTAACTTATATTTGTTACACAGCTCAGTATTTGGAATCATTACAAGGTGGAAAGAAAAGCCACACTAAGGATTCAGCTAAAGTCTCGCCCCAAGCTCAAAGTGCCAGAGCAGGACTTCAGTTTTTTAAGGGGCAGCCAGACAGGACTGTGATTGGTTGGCCTGTATGCATGTTTAATAGTGACCAGACCAAGCAGGCAGGGGAAAGAAGAATATTGTGAGTCGATCCCTAAGCTCAGGTCACTGACATCAGCCAAGAGCAGACTGAACATGTGCAGTAGTTGGGCAAGGCAAAAGATGGAGAGCTACTGTGGGCACCTTCAGGGGAATGGGGCTTTATTTCTATAGAGCTTTGGTGACTTTGGGCTGATACAAGGGCTCAAAACACATAGCTAAATATTTCAAGCCATTTTCTTTTTTTAGGCTTTAGTTGTCCTTTAAGAGTTTGGAATTCATTCCTAGAATTCCTTTTGTTTGATTTTGTCTGAATGAGGCAGTCTCCTCAACCTTATTTATTTGTTTGTAAAAGCACATGGTGACTCTACCTAAGCTGATCAGAAAACCCTGCACTACACTGATGAACCCCAGAAAGGATGAAACCGGTCTGTAGTTGGGAATCTGATCAGCTATTATCCCGGCTTCTGCTTTAAACCCAGTGAGTGAGCTTTAGCCTATAGAATAAACCCATGTAAATAGGATTTTTTTAAGAGTTTGGAATTCACTCCCAGAATTCCTTTTATTTACTTTTGGTTGGTGAAAAATTGAAATGAGTATGAATTCTCCTCAATGTGGTTTTGACCTTGAGAGTCAAGTTCTTAGAAAGGCTGTCTGGGTCAAAACCTTCTGCCGGTTTTCCAAATTAAGAAAACCAGGAAGAAATTAACCATGAAATAAACCCAATAGGACTGTTCTGCCCCCAATAAGGGGTAATTATATCTTAGTTGGGATCAAGTACAGGTACTGTTTTATTATTACAGAGAAAAGGGAATCATTTAACCATGAAATAAACCCAATAGGGCTGTTCTGCCCCCAATAAGGGGTAATTATATCTTAGTTGGGATCAAGTACAGGTACTGTTTTATTATTACAGAGAAAAGGGAATCATTTAACCATGAAATAAACCCAATAGGGCTGTTCTGCCCCAATAAGGGGTAATTATATCTTAGTTGGGATCAAGTACAGGTACTGTTTTATTATTACAGAGAAAAGGGAATCATTTAACCATGAAATAAACCCAATAGGGCTGTTCTGCCCCCAATAAGGGGTAATTATATCTTAGTTGGGATCAAGTACAGGTACTGTTTTATTATTACAGAGAAAAGGGAATCATTTAACCATGAAATAAACCCAATAGGGCTGTTCTGCCCCAATAAGGGGTAATTATATCTTAGTTGGGATCAAGTACAGGTACTGTTTTATTATTACAGAGAAAAGGGAATCATTTAACCATGAAATAAACCCAATAGGGCTGTTCTGCCCCCAATAAGGGGTAATTATATCTTAGTTGGGATCAAGTACAGGTACTGTTTTATTATTACAGAGAAAAGGGAATCATTTAACCATTAAATAAACCCAATAGGGCTGTTCTGCCCCCAATAAGGGGTAATTATATCTTAGTTGGGATCAAGTACAGGTACTGTTTTATTATTACAGAGAAAAGGGAATCATTTAACCATTAAATAAACCCAATAGGTCTGTTCTGCCCCCAATAAGGGGTAATTATATCTTAGTGTAAGGAGAGGTGCCTTACCGGCACGGCGGGGACGCCCGCCGCGCCGTCTGCTCCCTGTGCCGGCTCCTTCCTAGGTGCGCGCGCGCGCGCACTTCCGCGTCTTAAAGGCGCATGCGCGCTGACGTCATGACGTCAGCGCGCAAAGGCGCGAAATTCAAAATATTTAAAGGGCCATTTGTATTAGATTGATTGCCCGTGATAGGAATTCATTCCTGGTGCCTTTTTGAGCCTTGTGTATTTCGTTCCTGTATCCTGCTTGTTGCCTTCCTGTGTTTTTGACCCGGCTTGCTCATGACTATTCTGATTATCCATATCTGACCTCGGCTTGTACTTCGACTACGATTTCGTCTCATCCTGCTGTATTGATTATCCGGTTTGACCCTTGCCTGTCTGACTATCCTTGATTACTGCCCGCCCCGACCTAGCCTGCCTGACGACGACCTTGTTTAACCCTATTTTGTACCGTGATCTTCGGCCTAACTGACTTTATCTACAGTCGTGCCCCTTTGCTTGCCAGAACTCCTGCCTTGTCCCCCTCGTTAAGTCCAGGTGGCATCTGAGTAGCTGAGGGCTCCTCCCGAAGCCAAAGGCGGTCACATTACTGGTGAAGCCGAGCCGAGACAAGGGAACTTGGCATCTGTTCTGGTTTAGGGTGCCGACCGTGACATTATCACGGGCCATGGAGGACCAAGATCACGTTGAGTCCGCTGCTGCTCCTCCCACTACATCTGCTACCACTGAAGCGCTTCTTACTGCCCTGCTACAGCGCTTGGAGGATCAGGAGCAAAAGCAGAATTATCTCCTGCAGGGTTTCCACAATCTAACCCGCCAGCTGGAGACTACACAATCTTCGCAGCAGCAACCTGTTCCTAGTTCTTCCCCTTCTGTGGGGGCATCTGCTATGGGAGGTAACACCTATAGGCCCCAGGAGCCTAAGATTGCATTTCCCGAGAAATTCTCTGGGGACAGGTCAAAGTTTTTCGTCTTCAAAGAGGCGTGTAAATTATATCTTAGCTTTTTCCCTCATTCATTCCCTTCTGGTGAGGAGAAAGTAAGATTTGTTATGACCCTTCTTCTGGGAGATCCCCAAGTTTGGGCCCTTAGGCTGCCTCCCTCTGATCCAGCCCGCTTTTCCCTTGATGTATTCTTTCATTCCATGGCAATCCTTTATGATGACCCGGATCGTGCATCATCTGCCGATTCGGCGATTCGAAAACTGCGCCAAGGGAGACGGGATGCAGAGGTGTATTGCCCAGAGTTCCGCCGGTGGGCAGGAGAAACTGAGTGGAACGATGCAGCCCTGCGCAGTCAGTTCCGTATCGGGCTATCCGACTCTATTAAAGATAGCCTGGTGAATTACCCCTTGTCGTCCAGTCTGGATGATCTCATGTCCCTAGCCATCCAGATTGATAGGAGACAAAGGGAGAGAAGGAGTGAAAGGGGTCATACTAATTGTTCTGGGGTTACTTATATGAGGCCTGACTTAGTGACCAATGTTAAGTCTTCGGCTTCCCCGGTGTCTCCACCTCAGGAGGAGCCTATGCAACTAGGCCTATTCCATCTCTCTCCTGAGGAAAAGACACGCAGGCGGACCCTTGGGTTATGTTTATATTGTGGGGACAAGGGTCACTTTCTCAAACAATGCACCAAGAGGCCGGGAAACGCCCAAGCCTAAATGAAGAAGGGGAGCTTCATTTGGGTGCAGGCGTTTCCTCTCCCCAATTTGCCTCCAAGGTTCAGCTACCGGTCAAAATGTCCTGGCCTACGGGCTCCTTTAACTTGTCCGCTTTCGTGGACTCTGGGGCAGAGGGTAACTTTATTGAGGCCAGATTTGCTGCTAAACATGGCATTCCTGTAGTCCCTCTCAGTGTTCCCATGAGGTTATTAACGGTGGACAAAAGACCTTTAGGGTCTGGTGTAGTAAATAAGAAAACTGTATCTTTATCCTTATGTGTGAACGATTTCCATGTTGAAGAGATAGTCCTTTTTCTTATTGAAGGTGCCTCTTCTCCACTCATTTTGGGTTTACCCTGGCTCCAGGTTCATAACCCCCAGATTAACTGGGTTACTGGGGAGGTTTCTCAATGGGGTTCTTGTTGTAGGGGTATCTGTATTCCCTCAACTATAGCAGCCACCTCACTTGAGGGGTTACCTGCAGCCTATTCGGCTTATGCCGATGTCTTTTCCAAAAAGGCGGCCGAGACCTTACCCCCACACAGACAGTATGACTGTCCCATTGATCTGGTTCCAGGTTCCTCTCCCCCTCGTGGTCGTACATACCCTCTTTCCCTACCTGAGTCTCAATCCATGAAGGAATATATCCAGGAAAACCTCGAAAGAGGTTTTATCCGGCCTTCTAATTCTCCTGCAGGTGCTGGGTTTTTCTTTGTGGGTAAGAAGGATGGGGGTCTCCGTCCTTGTATAGATTACAGGGGCTTAAACAAAGTCACTATTAAAAATCGCTACCCTCTCCCTCTAATTTCTGAGTTATTTGACCAGGTTAAAACAGCCAAGATCTATACCAAGCTTGATCTTAGAGGTGCATACAATCTCATCCGCATTAGAGAGGGGGACGAGTGGAAAACTGCTTTTAATACCAGGGACGGCCACTACGAGTATTTAGTAATGCCCTTTGGGCTCTGTAACGCCCCCGCAGTTTTTCAAGAATTTGTCAACGACATCTTTCGTGACCTACTGGGGGTATTCGTAGTGGTCTACCTCGATGATATTCTTATTTTCTCTTCTAATCTAAATGAACATCGTAAACATGTGTGTGAGGTCTTAAAAAGGCTAAGGGAGAATAATCTGTATGCAAAACTAGAGAAATGTACCTTTGAAGTTTCTACTGTTCAGTTTTTGGGTTTTATTATTTCCGGCAAGGGTCTAGAGATGGATCCAGGTAAAGTGAGGGCTGTCCTAGATTGGGCCCAACCCTTTTCGTTACGCGCTATACAAAGGTTTCTTGGTTTTGCCAATTATTATCGTCAATTTATTAAGAATTTTTCTCTAATTGTAGCTCCCATCACGAATTTAACTAAAAAGGGCGCTGATCCCAGTATATGGCCTCCTGAGGCTGTACAAGCGTTTGAAACCCTCAAAAAAGAGTTTAGTTCTGCCCCTATCCTTAGACCTCCCGATTCCGCTCTCCCATTCATTGTAGAGGTAGATGCCTCTGAGGTAGGAGCTGGGGCAGTCCTGTCTCAAAGACACCCGATAACCAACAAGATGCATCCCTGTGCCTTTTTCTCTAGAAAGTTTTCACCTGCAGAGATCAATTACGATATAGGGAACAGGGAATTGCTGGCCGTGAAATTGGCTCTCGAGGAATGGCGCCACCTTTTAGAGGGGGCTAAACATCTAGTTACGGTCTATACCGACCATAAGAATTTACTTTATATTGAATCCGCTAAGCGCCTGAATCCAAGGCAAGCCAGGTGGGCTTTATTCTTTTCAAGGTTCAATTTTTCTTTAACTTTTAAGCCCGGTTCAAAGAATACCAAGGCGGATGCACTCTCTAGGAGTTTCGACTCAGTTTCCTCCGACTCTAGTGAGTGCACTCCTATCATTCCCAGGGAAATAATTGTTGCAACCTTGAGGTCTGACCTCTCTTCCTTATTGTCCCCTTTACAGTCCTCTGCTCCTGCTGAAACACCATCTGGTAAATGGTTTGTTCCTGAGGTACTTAGGGAGCAAGTATTAAGAGAGGCTCATGATTCTAGGGTGGCGGGTCATCCAGGTATTGCAAAAACCATTTGTTTATTGTCCCGACATGTTTGGTGGCCCTCCTTCAAACAGGATGTTAAAACTTTTGTCAGTTCCTGTTCAGTCTGCCAAAGGTCTAAGTCATCTCATCATCGGTCCCAGGGTCTGTTAAATCCCTTACCCATCCCAGAGAAACCATGGTCTCACATTTCCATGGATTTTGTTGTAGAGTTGCCCCCTTCTCAGGGTAAAACAGTGATTTGGGTGGTGGTTGATAGGTTCAGTAAAATGGCTCATTTTATTCCTCTTCCACATCTCCCTTCTGCTAAGACCCTAGCTGATTTATTTATTATGCATATTTTCAAGTTTCATGGATTTCCTGAAAATATTGTTTCTGACAGGGGGGTTCAATTTGTTTCTAAATTTTGGCGTGCTTTCTGTACTTTGGTTGGGACGGAATTATCTTTTTCCTCTGCCTATCACCCCCAAACTAACGGTCAAACTGAAAGGGTGAACCAGTCCCTTGAACAGTATCTCAGGTGCTATGTATCCGATAACCAGTCCACATGGTCTGAACTGCTTCCCTGGGCAGAATTTGCATACAATAATGCTACCCATTCCTCCTCAGGGAGGTCTCCTTTCTTTGTCGTTTATGGGTTACACCCCAAAGCATTTTCTTTTTCTGGCTCTAATTCCCCTGTACCCTCTGCCAATTCCTCTGTCTTAAGATTTTCTGAAGTCTGGTCGCTAGTTCATGATTCACTATCTGCAGCTTCCCTAGCCCAGAAAAAAGCTGCTGACAAATCCCGTAGGGAGGCTCCCCAGTACAAGGTGGGGGATTTAGTGTGGTTATCAACCAAGAATATTAAGTTAAAGATTCCCTCTCCCAAACTGGGTCCCAGGTTTATTGGTCCATATCCCATCATTGCAATAATTAACCCATCTTCTGTCCGTCTTCAGTTACCTCCTAATTTCAGAATTTCTAATACTTTTCATGTTTCTCTCCTTAAACCTGCTGCTAACACTCGCCATCAGTCTGTTCCTCCCCCGGTGTTGATTGAAGGTCAGCCTGAGTATGAGATCCAAGAGTTCCTCGACTCCCGCCGTGTGAGAGGTAAACTTCAATATCTTACTAGGTGGAGAGGCTTCGGTCCTGAGGAGAACTCTTGGGTCTCAGTTGATGACATCAAGGCTGATCGCCTCAGGAAACAATTCCATTTAAAGTTTCCTGAGAAGCCTGGGGGTCCAGTGGCCCCCCCTAGAGAGGGGGGTAATGTAAGGAGAGGTGCCTTACCGGCACGGCGGGGACGCCCGCCGCGCCGTCTGCTCCCTGTGCCGGCTCCTTCCTAGGTGCGCGCGCGCACTTCCGCGTCTTAAAGGCGCATGCGCGCTGACGTCAAAGGCGCGAAATTCAAAATATTTAAAGGCCCATTTGTATTAGATTGATTGCCCGTGATAGGAATTCATTCCTGGTGCCTTTTTGAGCCTTGTGTATTTCGTTCCTGTATCCTGCTTGTTGCCTTCCTGTGTTTTTGACCCGGCTTGCTCATGACTATTCTGATTATCCATATCTGACCTCGGCTTGTACTTCGACTACGATTTCGTCTCATCCTGCTGTATTGATTATCCGGTTTGACCCTTGCCTGTCTGACTATCCTTGATTACTGCCCGCCCCGACCTAGCCTGCCTGACGACGACCTTGTTTAACCCTATTTTGTACCGTGATCTTCGGCCTAACTGACTTTATCTACAGTCGTGCCCCTTTGCTTGCCAGAACTCCTGCCTTGTCCCCCTCGTTAAGTCCAGGTGGCATCTGAGTAGCTGAGGGCTCCTCCCGAAGCCAAAGGCGGTCACATTACTGGTGAAGCCGAGCCGAGACAAGGGAACTTGGCATCTGTTCTGGTTTAGGGTGCCGACCGTGACACTTAGTTGGGATCAAGTACAGAGACTGTTTTATTATTACAGAGAAAAGGGAATCATTTAACCATTAAATAACCCAATAGGGCTGTTCTTCCCCAATAAGGGGTAATTATATCTTAGTTGGGATCAAGTACAGGTACTGTTTTATTATTACAGAGAAAAGGGAATCATTTAACCATTAAATAAACCCAATATGGCTGTTCTGCCCCAATAAGGGCTAATTATATCTTAGTTGGGATCAAGTACATGTACTGTTTTATTATTACAGAGAAAAGGGAATCATTTAACCATTAAATAAACCCAATAGGACTGTTCTGCCCCCAATAAGGGGTAATTATATCTTAGTTGGGATCAAGTACAGGTACTGTTTTATTATTACAGAGAAAAGGGAATCATTTAACCATGAAATAAACCCAATAGGGCTGTTCTGCCCCAATAAGGGGTAATTATATCTTAGTTGGGATCAAGTACAGGTACTGTTTTATTATTACAGAGAAAAGGGAATTATTTAACCATTAAATAACCCAATAGGGCTGTTCTGCCCCCAATAAGGGGTAATTATATCTTAGTTGGGATCAAGTACAGGTACTGTTTTATTATTACAGAGAAAAGGGAATCATTTAACCATTAAATAAACCCAATAGGGCTGTTCTGCCCCAATAAGGGGTAATTATATCTTAGTTGGGATCAAGTACAGGTACTGTTTTATTATTACAGAGAAAAGGGAATTATTTAACCATTAAATAACCCAATAGGGCTGTTCTGCCCCCAATAAGGGGTAATTATATCTTAGTTGGGATCAAGTACAGGTACTGTTTTATTATTACAGAGAAAAGGGAATCATTTAACCATGAAATAAACCCAATAGGGCTGTTCTGCCCCAATAGGGGGTAATTATATCTTAGTTGGGATCAAGTACAGGTACTGTTTTATTATTACAGAGAAAAGGGAATCATTTAACCATGAAATAAACCCAATAGGGCTGTTCTGCCCCAATAGGGGGTAATTATATCTTAGTTGGGATCAAGTACAGGTACTGTTTTATTATTACAGAGAAAAGGGAATCATTTAACCATTAAATAAACCCAATAGGGCTGTTCTGCCCCCAATAAGGGGTAATTATATCTTAGTTGGGATCAAGTACAGGTACTGTTTTATTATTACAGAGAAAAGGGAATCATTTAACCATTAAATAAACCCAATAGGGCTGTTCTGCCCCCAATAAGGGGTAATTATATCTTAGTTGGGATCAAGTACAGGTACTGTTTTATTATTACAGAGAAAAGGGAATCATTTAACCATGAAATAAACCCAATAGGGCTGTTCTTCCCCAATAAGGGGTAATTATATCTTAGTTGGGATCAAGTACAGGTACTGTTTTATTATTACAGAGAAAAGGGAATCATTTAACCATGAAATAAACCCAATAGGGCTGTTCTGCCCCAATAAGGGGTAATTATATCTTAGTTGGGATCAAGTACAGGTACTGTTTTATTATTACAGAGAAAAGGGAATTATTTAACCATTAAATAACCCAATAGGGCTGTTCTGCCCCCAATAAGGGGTAATTATATCTTAGTTGGGATCAAGTACAGGTACTGTTTTATTATTACAGAGAAAAGGGAATCATTTAACCATTAAATAAACCCAATAGGGCTGTTCTGCCCCAATAAGGGGTAATTATATCTTAGTTGGGATCAAGTACAGGTACTGTTTTATTATTACAGAGAAAAGGGAATTATTTAACCATTAAATAACCCAATAGGGCTGTTCTGCCCCCAATAAGGGGTAATTATATCTTAGTTGGGATCAAGTACAGGTACTGTTTTATTATTACAGAGAAAAGGGAATCATTTAACCATGAAATAAACCCAATAGGGCTGTTCTGCCCCAATAGGGGGTAATTATATCTTAGTTGGGATCAAGTACAGGTACTGTTTTATTATTACAGAGAAAAGGGAATCATTTAACCATGAAATAAACCCAATAGGGCTGTTCTGCCCCAATAGGGGGTAATTATATCTTAGTTGGGATCAAGTACAGGTACTGTTTTATTATTACAGAGAAAAGGGAATCATTTAACCATTAAATAAACCCAATAGGGCTGTTCTGCCCCCAATAAGGGGTAATTATATCTTAGTTGGGATCAAGTACAGGTACTGTTTTATTATTACAGAGAAAAGGGAATCATTTAACCATTAAATAAACCCAATAGGGCTGTTCTGCCCCCAATAAGGGGTAATTATATCTTAGTTGGGATCAAGTACAGGTACTGTACTGTACTGTACTGTACAAAAATTTTTAAAAAAAACCCTTTGTGCATTATGCAGAATCAACGTTTCAGTCACATATTGGGACCTTTCTGAAAAGTAATAATTTATTTGTAACTATGTAATAATCACCAATAACCATTGGTTGTTTCCTGCTTTCCACAGATTACGGTAATGCTACAAATATTGTGATGCGGTGCGTCCAGCCCAAGGGGTGCAACATTCATAAGGACCTCCGTTTGTTGAAAGCCCCAACCTGCATTATGAATAACTGCACTTCTTTGGAAAAAAATATTTTGACCCTGACCATATGTTTCTGTATATTACTATAGTGCTCATAGAATGCCGAGGCATGGCCATTAACAAAGTACCTTGTAGTAATTACTATATAATTTACAGTTTGGTGATATCCCTATGGGGCAAAACCATAAATTATATCCTTATTAACTGTGCTTAGTGATGTCATTAGTTATAATTGGAGCTTAATGATGTCATTTCTGTCACATGACTCACTAAAACTTGTATATTATAATCAATAAAGTACCCCCTGTTGTAAAATACGAGGGTATATTAGATGGCACCTTGGAGTTTAATGACCTCAGCCTTCGGCCTTTTGCTTTTATATGGCTATGGAACTCCTTGGGGACTTATAATATCCCTATATGTTACAATAGGGGGTACTTTATTCACTATATATTATAAGGAACTCCTCTGTGACTTATAATATCCCTATATCTTACAATAGGGGGTACTTTATTCACTATATATTATAAGGAACTCCTCTGTGACTTATAATATCCCTATATATCCCTATATATATGAGTTTTTGAACAAGCAGAATATCCAAGGCTATTGTGATACTAATATCTACAGTTAGTATTACTGGTTGTATATATATAGTTTATGTATGTGAGTGTATAGATTGGTTAGTATAGGTTGTGTGCTGGGTTTACTCGGATGGGTTGAACTTGATGGACAATGGTCTTTTTTCAACCCTATGTAACTATGTAACTATGTAACTATATGTTACAATAGGGGGTACTTTATTCACTATATATTATAAGGAACTCCTCGGGGACTTATAATATCCCTATATGTTACAATAGGGGGCACTTTATTCACTATATATTATAAGGAACTCCTCGGGGGCTTATAATATCCCTATATGTTACAATAGGGGGCACTTTATTCACTATATATTATAAGGAACTCCTCGGGGGACTTATAATATCCCTATATGTTACAATAGGGGGCACTTTATTCACTATATATTATAAGGAACTCCTCGGGGACTTATAATATCCCTATATGTTACAATAGGGGGTACTTTACTCACTATATATTATAAGGAACTCCTCGGGGACTTATAATATCCCTATATGTTACAATAGGGGGCACTTTATTCACTATATATTATAAGGAACTTCTCGGGGGACTTATAATATCCCTATATGTTACAATAGGGGGCACTTTATTCACTATATATTATAAGGAACTCCTCTGTGACTTATAATATCCCTATATGTTACAATAGGGGGCACTTTATTCACTATATATTATAAGGAACTTCTCGGGGGACTTATAATATCCCTATATGTTACAATAGGGGGCACTTTATTCACTATATATATTATAAGGAACTTCTCTGTGACTTATAAGGTAAATACATAAAGGATATCTTTGTGTCAATATAAGCAATATGTTTTACTATGTGTGTTACTGTTCATTTGTACCCATGTGACGGAGGTCAGAATAAATGTACATTGCAATTTATAAATGTTTATTTGTCCAAGATCTGCTTTACAATAAATATGGAATGTCATTTTATTATCCCATTGTGCTGTGTTAATGAAACAAAGGTTGTGTTTCTCTTTCCTGGTGTGTCGGGATTGGGGCAGGACTTTATCCTAGTAATAAAGGGCTACTTGGCTTGGAACTCCCATATCAAATTGCCCCTTCCGAGCAAAGTCCCAGGTTTCCCTCAGAATGATTTGTTACCTTGACTTTAAGTGGCAGATTTACTAAAACTCCATAATTCAAATTTTTGAATGACTTAGGGGCACATTCATGAAATCACGAGTTCGAATCCCGAATGGGAAAAAATTCGAAAAAAAAAAAATTCGGACTGGATACGATAATTTATGAAGATTGCAAATATCACGAAAGTCTCTCTGAAGGTTATGGAAATAAAGGAAACCTTTAAAGGGGGGTGTAAACCCAACCATAACACTGTCCCACTGCGCCCCCTAGTTTTGCTATAGAAGTTGCTGGAAAATGTTATTATGGATGCAAGAAAATTCACCAATGAGAATTATAATGGGCAAAAACTTCATTGTATATGCAAAAGAATCCACCAGTGAGAATGCTGATTCCCAGCACTGTGTCAGGCCCCTTGCTGGTACCTTACATATAGAGATAATGATGGCATTTTCCCGTCATTATATGGCACAGGAATCAGACATGGGGATAAAGGGACAGACTTGTTCAGTGCTGGGAAACTGTGCTTAATGCTCCCAACTCCAATTGCAGGAACAGAGAACAGGGAGCCAGATTTATACAGATCAGCTAATCACATTTCCAGCACTGAAAAGTCTGCCCTTTGGGGATAACGCACAGTAGGACAGCTTTATGGTTGGGTTTAGTGTTTAGTTTTAGTATAGGACTCCCTGACATACCCAAGTATTGCACCAGACTTTTAGAACAACGTTGTACAGCACAAAGCACACAATGCAACAAATGGCATAGATAAAATTCATGAGCCCTAAGGGGGCAAAATGTTGACCCCCCCCATTAGCACTCCTGCACTTGTACTATTAGTAAATGAGCTCTCAGAGCTTGCCCAATGTTTTCCCACAAAACATTGGGAAATGTAAAAAGTAAAAATTTCTATGAAATATGAAAAATTACAATGATTTGCCAGGCGAATGAGTGCGGGAGGTAGAAAGTACTGTCGCAGTTGCAGTCGCAGCCAGTGGGATAAAGGATTCGCTCAGTACCTGCCTCTGTAATAGAATGAAAGGAGATGGGTGTCAGGAAGTAACGTAGTAACGAGAGGCCGATGTCGTCAGGGAATCTATCGCTATAAAAAGCTAAAGCTTAGTGCTGCAACAACCTCAAAGTCTACAAATATCTCCCTAATATACAGTGCATTACAGTCAAGGCATAATGGCAGGCACCTTACAACTCAATGGGGAACTCCGGCTTCCGAACAGAAATTTCTCTTTCTGCATCATTTGAAATCCTGGAAGGGGAGGAGGGACTAAAAAATTGATGTTACAAATTGTAACAACTTCTCCACAGCTTCCAGAGAGCGTGCAGGAATGACATAACCCACAATGCATTGCACTGGGATGTTCCTTTCCTTATTGACATCACGTGTGCAGCAGGGAATTGTGGGATTGGGGGGACGCAGGCTGAAGGCAGGCTGAGGACAGGCGACTACTGTTTTCAAACTTGTCTCAAAGTAGTGTTTGCAAAGTTGCTTAAAATTACTTTTCAATAAGATAAAGTTGTGTTTGGGTGGAGTTCCCCATTAAAGTTTTAAAGTTTTGAATTTTATTTAAACTAGTATAGCTCTTACAGAAGCTGCACAGCACAAAGTGTTACAGAATATTTGCTTTATATATTTGAGTGGAAGCAACCTGTCACTTGGCCTGTGCGTGCCAGTAGCCAGACAGATCTTTTGTGCTTTATTTTTATCAAATACAGAAAAAATACAGTATTTGCAGAGATGCAATACAGACTTTTACCAGCAGGGGGTCAACAGTAACCCTGCAAGCACCTCGTGGGGTTCTATAACTGCCTCTTACAAAGGCTTAACACAGACTCCCAATAGAAACCAGTCTGCAGCTTTTATAGCCTCCAAACTGCTCTATGCTGCCCCTGGTGGTCAGCATCAACTCTATAAATAGTCATTCAGAGAGGCTGCCCATCCCTTTAGGCTTCTCTGAGAGCTCCAGGTAAGTGCTTTATGAAACGTTACTTTATACCAGCAATTGCAATGTTCTGTATAGAAACAAAGCAGTTTTATGCACACACTTATATACACTTGTGGCAAACATGGCTTTCTATAAGCAGTTGTTTCAGCACCATGTCTGTGGCACCATGAACCCCTGAGAGAGGGTATGAATACTTACGTCAAGTCTGCGGGGGAAAATGGCGGCCCAGGAAAAGGCAAGATCCCACTACAAAGAACAGAGAAAATACAAACCTATTAATGTCATTGTCCAATGTCTGTTTTACATGAACACATTGCAGTAGAACCTATAGCCACCGCACTATGCTGGGATTGCTGTCTTTTCTGCTTATATTTGATTTACAATGTAAGGTGAAACATTATTATTATTAACATTTATTTATAAAGCACCAACATATTCCGCAGCGCTGTACAATAAGTGGGTTTCATACATTGGGCATACAGAGTAACATATAAAGCAATCAATAACCGATACAGGAGGTGAAGAGAGCCCTGAACCAAAAGAGCTTACACTCTACAAGGAGTAACATATAAAGCAATCAATAACCGATACAAGAGGTGAAGAGAGCCCTGGCCAACAGAGCTTACAATCTATAAAATGACTACTGATTGGTTCCCTACACACAGAACAAACACATATATATGTTGGGGCCCATAGGGTTAAATTGCCCCTATGGCTTTAAATCCCTACAGGTTCAGTTCCCTTAGTCATACCCCCCAACTGTCCCGCTTTTCGCGGGACAGTCCCGCTTTTTATGGTGCATCCCGCTGTCCCGGATAGTTCCATGAATGTCCCGCATTGCGGAACATTCATGGAACTATCCGGCACAGCGGGATGCGCTTGCTGTGCCGGATGTTCACGCTTCGTCGGCTGCTTCGTTATGCCTCTCCTTGCACTGCGTGACAGGCCCTTTTATAAGGTTGCGCCTGTGGGTGTGACGTCATTACGCACGGGCGCAACCTTATAAAAGAGACTGTCGCGCAGCACAAGGAGAGGCATAACGAAGGCGGAGCGCCTATGGGAGGTACTGTGATAGGGGGCTACTGTGATAGGGGGGCTACTGTGATAGGGGGGCTACTGTGATAGGGGGGCTACTGTGATAGGGGGGCTACTGTGATAGGGGGGCTACTGTGATAGGGGGGCTACTGTGATAGGGGGGCTACTGTGATAGGGGGGGCACTGTGATAGGGGGGGCACTGTGATAGGGGGGGCACTGTGATAGGGGGGGCACTGTGTATTGGGGGGCTACTGTGTATTGGGGGGCTACTGTGTATTGGGGGGCTACTGTGTATTGGGGGCTACTGTGTATTGGGGGCTACTGTGTATTGGGGGACACTGTATAGGGGGCTACTGTGTAGGGAGACTACTGTGTATTGGGGGGCTACTGTGTATTGGGGGGCTACTGTGTATTGGGGGGCTACTGTGTATTGGGGGGCTACTGTGTATTGGGGGGCTACTGTGTATTGGGGGGCTACTGTGTATTGGGGCACTGTGTATTGGGAGCTACTGTGTATAGGGGCTACTGTGTATGGGGCGGGCTACTGTGTATGGGGCGGGCTACTGTGTATGGGGCGGGCTACTGTGTATGGGGCGGGCTACTGTGTATGGGGCGGGCTACTGTGTATGGGGGGAAAACTGGTACATAGTTAGAACTCACTTATAACTGACTGCCTTCTCTCTATATTTGTATTTATATGTAGGAGTTACTATATTGTTTTCCTTAGGTCGTTCAGTATGAGGGTATAGCACATTTTCCTCTGCTCCCGCCATTTGATCTATATAAAAGGGGTATTTTTTTAAAATGGGGTGTGGTGATTGGGGCGTGACCACAAAAGGGGGCGTGGTCAAAAAATGTGCCGCGCTGCGCGCGCCAAATCTTTTTGTCCCTCTTTTCATTTTTCAAATGTTGGGAGGTATGCCCTTAGTTGCTGGGCAGAAGAGAATGTATCTAAGTGAGTTCATTAACATGTGTGCTATTGGCTAGCAGGTATGGTGTATACTATAAACCCCCCCGTATAGATGAGGGGGATGAGACACAGCTATTGTTGCAAATGGAGGAGGCTTCAAAACTGGGTCAAGTTGTTATTATGGGGGACTTTAATTATCCGGACATTGACTGGAGTAATGGGGTGGCTAAGTCAGAAAAAGCTAGTAGGTTTGTAAATATGCTAAATGGCAACTTTTTATTTCAGGCAGTTCAAGAACCCACTAGGAATGAGTCTATTTTGGACCTGGTAATATCTAATAATACTGAACTTATCTCTAACATTTGTGTGGGTGAGCATTTGGGGAACAGTGATCCCAACATGGTCTCCTTTGAGATAATGCTGCAGAGACAGCTCTATAAGGGAGTAACTAAAACGCTCAATTTTAGACGTGCAGACTTTGCCAGTATAAGGGCATCTCTGCAATGTGTCAACTGGGAAAGGCTTTTCATGGGGTTAGGCACAGAAGGAAAATGGAACATCTTTATAATGTTGCTTTGCAGGTATACACAGCAGTATATTCCCCTTGTAAGCAAGGAGAGGCATCGCAAAGCAAAACCTTTATGGCTGAATAAAAGTGTTATTGTCGAGGTTGGTAAGAAAAAACATGCTTTTAAAGTTAGCTGGGACAGCAGGGACTTTCATCAGGTACAAGGGGTGCTGGGTTTACTTGGAAAGGTTGAACTTCATGGACTCTGGTCTTTTTTCAACCCTCTGTAACTATCTGCCTCACTTTGGTATAGTGCTATGAAAGGAGTGGCACCTTCCTCTAGGTACCAGTAACACTCTAGGGGTGTAAGGCAGTTAGGGTTGGGCCCCCGTACCAGTAACACTCTGGGGGTGTAAGGCAGTTAGGGCTGAGCCCCCGTACCAGTACCACTCTAGGGTTGTAAGGCAGTTAGGGTTGGGCCCCCGTACCTGTACCACTCTAGGGGTGTAAGGCAGTTAGGGTTGGGCCCCCGTACCTGTACCACTCTAGGGTTGTAAGGCAGTTAGGGTTGGGCCCCCGTACCAGTACCATTCTAGGGGTGTAAGGCAGTTAGGGTTGGGCCCCCGTAACAGTACCACTCTAGGGGTATAAGGCAGTTAGGGTTGGGCCCCCGTAACAGTACCACTCTAGGGGTATAAGGCAGTTAGGGTTGGGCCCCGTACCAGTACCACTCTAGGGGTGTAAGGCAGTTAGGGTTGGGCCCCGTACCAGTACCACTCTAGGGGTGTAAGGCAGTTAGGGTTGAGCTAAAAAGAGCAGCACTGGGCTCCTACATAGGAGAGGCAGTTTTGGAGGTATCTCTCCCAGGCCATATTGCCTGCAATGTAGGGATCCCAATCTATAGGAATCAGGATAGAGAATTCCCTGAGGTGATCCAATATGGGATGTGGCAGAGGTGAGATTCCTGCCAATTCCTATCAATTTCTCCTGAGAAGCTGTATTGTGAGTAACCCTGTCGACGTTTAATAAACACTTGTTAGTTTGTTGTTTGCAAGAACCTCTGGTGCCCTCTGTTTTTATTTTTCTGTATAGCAGCAAGAGAAATGTAGTTGCACAACACCCTCACCTTCCTCTTCCACTTAGTGAAGGCCCATTCTGGGTGAGAGAGTACAGTGTAACCCATGTTCTACTGGTACTAGTCTGGGAAGGCAGCTATTGAGTTGAAATAGTGGTTACATGAATTTCTCTATACTCACAATACTTTGGCTCGGTCTGGGCAGTGGAGTTCCATGAGTTACGAGGGAGGAAGAGTTCTAAAAGAGAAGGTTTGTATCAATACCAGCACCCAAACATTCCAAAGAACATCACTAAAGGATGAGACAATATATATATATATTTATACTGTATGTATCTATTTCCAGAATGTTTGGAAACCATCAGGGCCGCATACTAGTTGCTTCTCTTCTTCAATAACCCCACTAGCCTGTGGAAGGTTCCATGCCGCCATCTTCTTTCCTTCTCCCAGGTGCCCCCAGCCTCAGTATGAAGAGGCGCATTTACAGTACGGAAACCTCAGAAGAAGTTCTGTATTGGCCTAAACCAATGGGTAATCCCAATGGGGCAAAAAAAATTCCACCAGCACACCCTTACCTCCTTCAATCCTTAGCACAGCCCAGGGAATTGGCACTCCCAAAACAGTCCAGCAAAAATAGACTGGCACAACAGGTGTGATGCAAGTGGGGCTCAGCCCCTACGTGTTTATTCAATCTTAAGCAGCAACGTTTGGGGGGGGTGTACCCCTTTGTACTGCCTGATGAAGGGGTACGCCCCCGAGACGTTGCTGCTTTAGCTTGAATAAACACGGGGGTGGGCTTGGCCCCACTTGCATCACACCTGTTGTGCCGGTCTAATTTTTGCTAATCCCATTTTTTTTTTGCTAATTTAATATTTCCATTTAATAATAAAACAAAGAAACCTAATGTGAATATCTCCCTCCTCTCCACAACAGGTATTATTCCCCAATACACACATGTATCACACACACTCACTGTAGTTAGGGTTAGCTTCTACTAATTCAACAGGCACTCTAGCAGCCAAAGGGTTAACTTACAGTCAAACACACTCTCCTGCTAGCAGTCAACTAGTTAATTGGCATTTACACAGACAAATTGCCCTCTCCACTCACAGACAAGAGGTTCATACAGTTAGGCCCAAGCATTCATACAAGCATGTGAGTCTTAGAGCCAAAGGACAAAACTTATTACATTTTATATTTAATAATACAAGAGTAAACTGTGCATATGCAAACATATTACAAAAAGAGACATACATATAACATTGCAAACAGTAAATAGAATAAAAGGGAAAAAAAACACAGAAACCCTATGTACATTACCAAAGGAATTTCCTTTGTTTCCTGAGGAAAGAGTGGGAAACCTGGGCACACCCCCAACAGAACTGGGACCTCAAGTATGAGCTGTCAGTCACTGGGTCTGTTGCCCTTTATCCCCTGCTGGGAGCCTTCCTCATTACCGTATGCATGGGGGGGAGTGCCCAGGAACTTGCCCCTTGGGACCCCCTGTAGGGGGCTGCAATTCCCAGGCCAGTTTCTTGTCATAAAATATTGGCACTTGCCAGTACCCAATATTATGATGAAAATATGGGCTTGCTGTGATCCATATGTGGGCGATCAGAATGATACCAAACATGAGGGGTGTTTCCTGTCCCAGCCCCCCAGAAACTACCCCCCCTAACTGGTGGGTATAGGCAGTCCCTGTTTGGTATCATTAGGAAGCCTGGGACCTCCTCATACCCAATAACAGATTTATGAGGATGTGAACCTCAAAGCTAAGGGAATATGAATCCCTTTTTATAATCCATATTTTTCTCATAACTGCAGCTCTAAGTCCACAGTTCCCTTTCTTTGATCAACAGATCAAAGAAACCAATGGCCCCAGCTTCCCTGCCCAAATGGTCTGGCTCCGAATTGTCTTCTAACCCAAAAAAGTGTCACCTTTCCACAGTCCCTTGTTGCATATTTAATTAAGGGTCTTTTGTGGACCCACAGCCAAATGTTGCCAGGTTTAACCCTGGACATGCCAGAAAATACTGCTCTGGCATGACAAAGGGAAGAATAACAATGATATAATGGTCACAGAACCCCTCAGTGACTTCTAATATCCTTATCATTTACAGTAGGGGGTACATTATCCCTTATAATACATGAGTGATACTCAGAGTTCCCTGTATAACTCAGCCTGCAGCCTTGTGCCTTTATATGGGCACAGAACCCCTCAGTGACTGCTAATATCCTTATCATTTACAGTAGGGGGTACATTATCCCTTATAATACATGAGTGATACTCAGAGTTCCCTGTATAACTCAGCCTGCAGCCTTGTGCCTTTATATGGGCACAGAACCCCTCAGTGACTGCTAATATCCTTATCATTTACAGTAGGGGGTACATTATCCCTTATAATACATGAGTGATACTCAGAGTTCCCTGTATAACTCAGCCTGCAGCCTTGTGCCTTTATATGGGCACAGAACCCCTCAGTGACTGCTAATATCCTTATTTACAGTAGGGGGTACATTATCCCTTATAATACATGAGTGATACTTAAATTTTCCTGACTTGTCAATGTGTTTCAAGATTTGTTATAGAAATTTTCTAACAACCAGGGGAACAGAAACAGTTTTGTTTGGTCTTATGCTAAAATAAAACAAACAAATTACTTACTTTTATCCTTTGTATTCTGCCTAAAATGTAAAATAAAAAAGGGTGAAACAATTCAGTTTGCACAGATAGAAATAAAGTCTAAAAAGGGATATTGCCAGAAATACTGTACTTTGTATACTGAAAATAAACATACTGAGCTTACTATACCAGCCCAGAGGCTGGGAAGATAAATAACACAAATAAAATAAATGAATAACGTAAATAAAACTGATTAAATTTATGAATATATCATATATATATAGATATATCACTGTAGTATCTATCTGACCTTACTTAATGCACATTTTCACACCATATATAGTGGGAGGTGCTGGGATTCTGATTCTTGCAGATCAGAGGTTTGGAGATCTACTACAGAATGTTCTATACAGATATGGGATCCGTTATCTAGAAAGCTCCAAAATTACAGAAAGTCCATTTCCCATAGACTCCATTTTGATCAAATAATTTAGAATTTTAAAACTGATTCCCTTTTCTCTGTAATAATAAAACAGTACCTGTACTTGATCCCAACTAAGATATAATTACCCCTTATTGGGGGCAGAACAGCCCTATTGGGTTTATTTCATGGTTAAATGATTCCCTTTTCTCTGTAATAATAAAACAGTACCTGTACTTGATCCCAACTAAGATATAATTACCCCTTATTGGGGCAGAACAGCCCTATTGGGTTTATTTCATGGTTAAATGATTCCCTTTTCTCTGTAATAATAAAACAGTACCTGTACTTGATCCCAACTAAGATATAATTACCCCTTATTGGGGCAGAACAGCCCTATTGGGTTTATTTCATGGTTAAATGATTCCCTTTTCCCTGTAATAATAAAACAGTACCTGTACTTGATCCCAACTAAGATATAATTACCCCTTATTGGGGGCAGAACAGCCCTATTGGGTTTATTTAATGGTTAAATGATTCCCTTTTCTCTGTAATAATAAAACAGTACCTGTACTTGATCCCAACTAAGATATAATTACCCCTTATTGGGGGCAGAACAGCCCTATTGGGTTTATTTCATGGTTAAATGATTCCCTTTTCTCTGTAATAATAAAACAGTACCTGTACTTTATCCCAACTAAGATATAATTACCCCTTATTGGGGCAGAACAGCCCTATTGGGTTTATTTAATGGTTAAATTATTCCCTTTTCTCTGTAATAATAAAACAGTACCTGTACTTGATCCCAACTAAGATATAATTACCCCTTATTGGGGGCAGAACAGCCCTATTGGGTTTATTTAATGGTTAAATGATTCCCTTTTCTCTGTAATAATAAAACAGTACCTGTACTTGATCCCAACTAAGATATAATTACCCCTTATTGGGGGCAGAACAGCCCTATTGGGTTTATTTAATGGTTAAATGATTCCCTTTTCTCTGTAATAATAAAACAGTACCTGTACTTGATCCCAACTAAGATATAATTACCCCTTATTGGGGGCAGAACAGCCCTATTGGGTTTATTTAATGGTTAAATGATTCCCTTTTCTCTGTAATAATAAAACAGTACCTGTACTTGATCCCAACTAAGATATAATTACCCCTTATTGGGGGCAGAACAGCCCTATTGGGTTTATTTCATGGTTAAATGATTCCCTTTTCTCTGTAATAATAAAACAGTACCTGTACTTGATCCCAACTAAGATATAATTACCCCTTATCTGGGGCAGGACAGCCCTATCGGGTTTAACCCTTTAAGTGCCAGCCGAATTCGTCATTTCGGTTCCCCCCAGTGCCAGACGTTTTTTAAGCATTTTGTACTCATTCGCTTTAACAATGTTTTTTGGTAGGAAAACCTCCATGAAACTAGGGAAATTATATATCGTTTTTTTCGTCACTAATTGGGCTTCGACATACATACCAAATTTTATAACTTTTCTGGAGATATGATGTGTATTTTGGGTGAATTATGTAAAAAAAAAAAAAAATTATGAAAAATTTCTGTATATTTTGAGTTTTTTTTCCATAGAAAAGTTAATTTTACAAACTTTTTTTTGTTGTTTGTAAAAGCCCTGATACTCCCAAGTCCAACGATACCAAATATGTGGTGGTACCCCACAGTTCCTGTCCAGAAGTAACCCCCAAACTAAAGCAATACTTAGTACAATATCACACCAGAACAAAGCGGAAAAGCGCTTGTAACAGTTGATGCAGCATAACTTATATGTAAATCTAAAATATCCCCTCATGTTTGGTATCTTTAGAAACTACAGACCTTCAGGTTTCTAGGTGCAATGTAGTTTTCACTAAAAAGCCAAATACCTTTTGTCAGTGCATTGTGAAATTTGGAAGTTTTTTTGACATTTTTTTTTTTTTCTAAAACGTAAACTTGGACGCATGATCAAATGTGGATTTGACAAAAAAAAATCTCATAAAAATTTTCTAACAAAGGCAAATTTGAAAGACAAATTTCTACTGAATAAAATGATGCCCCATATGTATGGGTGCACATAAAGACATGGGCACCAAACACTCCAAAGCAGGGGCAATGCACAAGGGCAATTACAGCTAAAAATGTGGGTGCTGTGCTCTATGTGCACTACCTGCAGTTTTTCAGTGTTAACCCCCCCTACTTGTGAAATAACCCCCACAAACTATATATTTCTGAAAAGTGCACACCTTCAGCTATTCAGAGACACCACTCTTCTCTTTCTACATAGAAAATTGTGGCCGCAGTCCCTTGCAGAAGTCAGCGCTTTGGTCAGAAATCGAGGAAAAAACTGATAAAAAACCTAGATTTCTCCCCAAAATCTCCATGGCAACTACCAAAAACTTACTAAACATCAATCTGCAAGTTCCCCTGAATAAAACAATACCCCATATGTATGGGTGCACATAAAGACGTGGCCACCAAATGCCCCAAAACAGGGGCAATGCATAAGGGCAATTTCAGTTGATATTTTGGGGGCTGCGCTCTATGTGCACTTCCTGCAGTTTTTCAGTGTTAACCCCCCCTACCTGTAAAATAACCCCCACAAACTATATATTTCTGAAAAGTGTACACCTTCAGCTATTCAGAGACACCACTCTCCTCTTTCTACATGGAAAATTGTGGCCGCAGTCCCTTGCAGAAGTCAGCGCATTGGTCAGAAATCAAGGAAAAACCAGATACAAACCTAGATTTCTCCCCAAAATCTCCATGGCAACTACCAAAAACTTACTAAACATCAATCTGCAAGTTCCCCTGAATAAAACGATACCCCATATGTATGGGTACACATAAAGACGTGGCCACCAAATGCCCCAAAACAGGGGCAATGCATAAGGGCAATTTCAGTTGAAATTTTGGGGGCTGCGCTCTATGTGCACTTCCTGCAGTTTTTCAGTGTTAACCCCCCCTACCTGTAAAATAACCCCCACAAACTATATATTTCTGAAAAGTGCACACCTTCAGCTATTCAGAGACACCACTCTCCTCTTTCTACATGGAAAATTGTGGCCGCAGTCCCTTGCAGAAGTCAGCGCATTGGTCAGAAATCAAGGAAAAAACAGACACAAACCTAGATTTCTCCCCAAAATCTCCATGGCAACTACCAAAAACTTACTAAACATCAATCTGCAAGTTCCCCTGAATAAAACGATACCCCATATGTATGGGTACACATAAAGACGTGGCCACCAAATGCCCCAAAACAGGGGCAATGCATAAGGGCAATTTCAGTTGAAATTTTGGGGGCTGCGCTCTATGTGCACTTCCTGCAGTTTTTCAGTGTTAACCCCCCCTACCTGTAAAATAACCCCCGCAAACTATATATTTCCAAAAAGTGCACACCTTCAGCTATTCAGAGACACCACTCTTCTCTTTCTACATGGAAAATTGTGGCCACAGTCCCTTGCAGAAGTCAGCGCATTGGTCAGAAATCAAGGAAAAACCAGATACAAACCTAGATTTCTCCCCAAAATCTCCATGGCAACTACCAAAAACTTACTAAACATCAATCTGCAAGTTCCCCTGAATAAAACGATACCCCATATGTATGGGTACACATAAAGACGTGGCCACCAAATGCCCCAAAACAGGGGCAATGCATAAGGGCAATTTCAGTTGAAATTTTGGGGGCTGTGCTCTATGTGCACTTCCTGCAGTTTTTCAGTGTTAACCCCCCCTACCTGTAAAATAACCCCCACAAACTATATATTTCTGAAAAGTGCACACCTTCAGCTATTCAGAGACACCACTCTCCTCTTTCTACATGGAAAATTGTGGCCGCAGTCCCTTGCAGAAGTAAGCGCATCGGTCAGAAATCAAGGAAAAACCAGATACAAACCTAGATTTCTCCCCAAAATCTCCATGGCAACTACCAAAAACTTACTAAACATCAATCTGCAAGTTCCCCTGAATAAAACGATACCCCATATGTATGGGTACACATAAAGACGTGTCCACCAAATGCCCCCAAACAGGGGCAATGCATAAGGGGGGGGCTGTGCTCTACCTGCAGTTATTTAGTCTAAACACCCCCATACCTGTGAAATAACCCCCACAAACTATATATTTCCAAAAAGTGCACACCTTCAGCTATTCAGAGACACCACTCTTCTCTTTCTACATGGAAAATTGTGGCCACAGTCCCTTGCAGAAGTCAGCGCTTTGGTCAGAAATCAAGGAAAAACCAGATACAAACCTAGATTTCTCCCCAAAATCTCCATGGCAACTACCAAAAACTTACTAACCATTAATCTGCAAGTTCCCCTGAATAAAACGATACCCCATATGTATGGGTGCACATAAAGACGTGGCCACCAAATGCCCCAAAACAGGGGCAATGCATAAGGGCAATTTCAGTTGAAATTTTGGGGGCTGCGCTCTATGTGCACTACCTGCAGTTTTTCAGTGTTAACCCCCCCTACCTGTGAAATAACCCCCACAATCTATATATTTACGAAAAGTGCACACCTTCAGCTATTCAGAGACACCACTCTTCTCTTTCTACATGGAAAATTGTGGCCGCAGTCCCTTGCAGAAGTCAGCGCTTTGGTCAGAAATCAAGGAAAAACCAGATACAAACCTAGATTTTGGTCAGAAATCAAGGAAAAACCAGATAAAAAAACCTAGATTTCTCCCCAAAATCTCCATGGCAACTACCAAAAACTTACTAAACCTCAATTTGCAAGTTCCCCTGAATAAAACGATACCCCATATGTATGGGTGCACATAAAGACGTGGCCACCAAATGCCCCCTAACAGGGGCAATGCATAACGGGGGGCTTTGCTCTACCTGCAGTTATTTAGTCTAAACACCCCCATACCTGTGAAATAACCCCCGCAAACTATATATTTCCAAAAAGTGCACACCTTCAGCTATGCAGAGACACCACTCTTCTCTTTCTACATGGAAAATTGTGGCCGCAGTCCCTTGCAGAAGTCAGCGCTTTGGTCAGAAATCAAGGAAAAACCAGATACAAACCTAGATTTTGGTCAGAAATCAAGGAAAAACCAGATAAAAAAACCTAGATTTCTCCCCAAAATCTCCATGGCAACTACCAAAAACTTACTAAACCTCAATTTGCAAGTTCCCCTGAATAAAACGATACCCCATATGTATGGGTGCACATAAAGACGTGGCCACCAAATGCCCCAAACAGGGGCAATGCATAAGGGGGGGCTTTGCTCTACCTGCAGTTTTTCAGTGTTAACCCCCCCTACCTGTGAAATAACCCCCACAATCATATATTTACGAAAAGTGCACACCTTCAGCTATTCAGAGACACCACTCTTCTCTTTCTACATGGAAAATTGTGGCCGCAGTCCCTTGCAGAAGTCAGCGCTTTGGTCAGAAATCAAGGAAAAACCAGATAAAAAACCTAGATTTCTCCCCAAAATCTCCATGGCAACTACCAAAAACTTACTAAACCTCAATTTGCAAGTTCCCCTGAATAAAACGATACCCCATATGTATGGGTGCACATAAAGACGTGGCCACCAAATGCCCCAAAACAGGGGCAATGCATAAGGGCAATTTCAGTTGAAATTTTGGGGGCTTCGCTCTATGTGCACTACCTGCAGTTTTTCAGTGTTAACCCCCCCTACCTGTGAAATAACCCCCACAATCTATATATTTACGAAAAGTGCACACCTTCAGCTATTCAGAGACACCACTCTTCTCTTTCTACATGGAAAATTGTGGCCGCAGTCCCTTGCAGAAGTCAGCGCTTTGGTCAGAAATCAAGGAAAAACCAGATACAAACCTAGATTTTGGTCAGAAATCAAGGAAAAACCAGATAAAAAACCTAGATTTCTCCCCAAAATCTCCATGGCAACTACCAAAAACTTACTAAACCTCAATTTGCAAGTTCCCCTGAATAAAACGATACCCCATATGTATGGGTGCACATAAAGACGTGGCCACCAAATGCCCCCTAACAGGGGCAATGCATAACGGGGGGCTTTGCTCTACCTGCAGTTATTTAGTCTAAACACCCCCATACCTGTGAAATAACCCCCGCAAACTATATATTTCCAAAAAGTGCACACCTTCAGCTATTCAGAGACACCACTCTTCTCTTTCTACATGGAAAATTGTGGCCGCAGTCCCTTGCAGAAGTCACGCTTTGGTCAGAAATCAAGGAAAAACCAGATACAAACCTAGATTTCTCCCCAAAATCTCCATGGCAACTACCAAAAACTTACTAACCATAAATCTGCAAGTTCCCCTGAATAAAACGATACCCCATATGTATGGGTGCACATAAGTACATGGCCGCCAAACCTGAAAATGCATAATATTGGGGCTGCACTCTATGCACCCCTTTTTTTTTTGCCTGCACCCGAATGAATGGAATACGCTCGGGTGCAGGCACATGTAGCCGATATACGCATGAAAACGCGTGAGAATGCAAAGTCTCGCGTTTTCATGCGTATATCGGCTACATGTGCCTGCACCCGAGCGTATTCCATTCATTCGGGTGCAGGCACAAGTAGCAGGCGTAGGGCTGAATTTTCGGCAAGCGTTTTTCCACTTGCTGAAAAAATCAGCCCTACGCCATGTGTGGCATCAGCCTAACCCTTGGCAATAGAAACTACCAGAACAATCTTAGCACCTCTGGACCTTTCTAGAACAAATGAAATCAAATGAAGTTAAAATGGAATAAAACCACTAAAAGCAATCAAAGAACAATAATTGCAATGAAATCGGTGATCAGAGCCCTGGATCCACCAATGTCACTGCAAAAGCAACCTTTTTGGGGCACTAAATACACAATAAAGAACAATGCAAAGATAAAACACCATAAAATCAGTAAATTCAAATAAAAACCGCTCAAACCAACAGAAGAACAATTATTGCAATGAAATCGGTGGTCAGAGCCCTGGATCCACCAACGTCACTGCAAATTCAGCACCCAATAGCAATACAAAAGTTATAGTGCAATAGAATAATTCAAAAACAGAAATCAATTATGAAAATGCAAAAAAAACACTAAAA
The DNA here is from genome assembly GCF_000004195.4 of Xenopus tropicalis. Classification (NCBI taxonomy): domain Eukaryota; kingdom Metazoa; phylum Chordata; class Amphibia; order Anura; family Pipidae; genus Xenopus; species Xenopus tropicalis. The sequence continues at coordinate 9,070,132 of NC_030685.2, read as the reverse complement.
TGCAACCAAATAAATCAGATAATTATAGAGCAAGATCAGAAATAAAGTTTTAGTAAAAAAAAAAGACTGCCAGAGAAAGCAAAGAAAGAAAGAAAAGAAAAGAAAGAAAGAAAAAAAAAAAAAAAAAAAAAAAAAAAGTGTAAGTGTAAGTGTGTGTGTAAGTGTCTGTGTGTGCTTGGGAAAGTTGTAAATAAGTGTGTATGTGTACAAAAGTGTAATAATGACAAAGATAGAAGAAGAAATGGAAAAAAAAAAAAAAAAATTTTAGACAGTTGAGATAGAAATAAGCAAAATAAACAGTGGTTAGAGAGTTGTAGTTCAGCTTACACAATGCAGGCAGGCGATCAGGGCGACCAATCTGGCAGGAAGGCAGCAGGAAGGCAGCAGGGGGGCTCCAGCAGTCTCACGTGGCAGCAGAGTGAAGAGGCGACGGCGGGGGCGGCGACAATTAAAGGGACAGCAGTGGACACGTCATCAATGCGTGTCCACTGCTGTCATTGGCTGAGGACCCGGATCGGCGGCGCTGGGGGACCCGGATCGGTAAGTATGACCTCTTATGCTCGTTGCCTAGGGGGTTGTGCAGGCTTTACAAGCGCTGCGCTGCTTTAAAAGCGAGCGCAGCGCTTGTAAACCTGTTAGTGCTGTAGGACGTAGATTCTACGTTCTATGGCACTTTGGTCCCTTGGTACCTAGGACGTAGAATCTACGTCCTATGGCACTAAAAAGGTTAATTAATGTTTTAGTGATTTGTTTATAGAAGATTCAAATGACAGAAAATCCCCTTATCCAGAATACCCTTGGTCCCGGGCATTCTGGATAATGGGTCCTATACCTGTATAATATTTTCTTCTCAATACTATAATCACTATCTATACAGACTGTATTTTTGGGCCGGAAAGAATGTCCCCTAAAGAATTTAATTTTTTTTATAAAATTGTTTTTCATTGCAGCCATTTATGATTGAGAAAAGAATAGTCCTATCCTGCTTGATGCCTGAGATTGTGGGTGAGTGCTGGTGGGTGGGTATGCGTGTGTTTGCCTTGACTTGTTCAAAGGAGAATGCAGACTGAATTAATATGAAAATTTGATCATTACAGATGTAGGCAACTGGTAAATTGTACCTTTCTAACTCTGTGGTCCCCTTGTATGTGGACAGCTATAAAGGGCCCTTAATATAATGGGAAGTAAATCCCTTGTTCCTGGGTCACAGCATGACCTTTTGCAGTTCCACAGTTTGGCTATAAGGTGGCACTGTGGTATAAAAGGCTGAGCAGCCATGAGGCTGGAGGCCATTTTGTGAAGTCTCTGCCTGAGCAAGCAGGTGGGGAGATACTGTGGAATCTGGGAGTAGGTAGGCCCAGACAGAATAGACAGCTCCTGTTATAGATCACACTAGGGGGCTGATTTACTAACCCACGAATCCGACCCGAATTGGAAAAGTTCCGACTTGAAAACGAACATTTTGCGATTTTTTCGTATGTTTTGCGATTTTTTCGAATTCTTTACGAATTTTTCGGATCCAATACGATTTTTGCGTAAAAACGCGAGTTTTTCGTATCCATTACGAAAGTTGCGTAAAAAGTTGCGCATTTTGCGTAGCGTTAAAACTTACGCGAAAAGTTGCGCATTTTTCGCGTAAGTTTTAACGCTACGAAAAATGCGCAACTTTTTACGCAACTTTCGTAATGGATACGAAAAACTCGCGTTTTTACGCAAAAATCGTATTGGATCCGAAAAATTCGTAAAGAATCCGAAAAAATCGCAAAACATACGAAAAAATCGCAAAGTACCGATCATTACGAAAAAAAACGCAATCGGACTCCATTCGACCCGTTCGTGGGTAAGTAAATCAGCCCCCTTGTGTGATAGACAGGCAGGGCTATTTAGTGAGCAGCTTCTGGCTCCGACACGGAATTGTAGAGAGATTATTATCCTGGGTATAATACTGCCCAGAGTAGGGTTACCAGTACAGACCTAGGGTTAGATAGTGACCACCCAGGTTCCACTGGAAGCATATACCTGAAAGCTGGGAGTTAACCCATTGTGCCCTGCGGGGAGAGAGTCACTGTGACCATTCATTGTAAGTACTGCCTGTTCTGTGAGATGCTACTACCTACCTACTCTGTGCTGTAATTACTCCTAAGTGCATACCTCCCAACATTTGAAAAATGAAAAGAGACAAACTTTTTTGACCACGCCCATTTTGTGGCCACGCCCCAATTGTCACACCCCATTTTTAAAATTCATTTTTAAAATAGTGCCCCCGATGGCCCAATAGCCCCCCATACACAGTGCCCCCCATACACAGTGCCCCCCATACACAGTGCCCCCCATACACAGTGCCCCCCATACACAGTGCCCCCCATACACAGTGCCCCCCATACACAGTGCCCCCCATACACAGTGCCCCCCATACACAGTGCCCCCCATAGACTTCTTGTGGCTCCTGCTTCTTATTCGGCTCCTCGTACGGCGGCGACAGGACCTTTTATAAGGTTGCGCCCCGTGCGTACGTGTGATGTCACACGTACGCACGGGCGCAACCTTATAAAAGGACCTGTCGCCGCCGTACGAGGAGCCGAATAAGAAGCAGGAGCCGCAAGAAGAGACAGAGTGGCTCGGCTGCAGCCAGCGCATCCCGCTGGCCTGGATAGTTTAATGAATGTTCTGCATTTCCGTAATGCGGGACATTCATTGAACAATCCGGGACAGCGGGACACGCTGTAAAAACCGGGACTGTCCCGTGAAAAGCGGGACAATTGGGGGGTATGTAAGTATATATGCAGAATGTTGATGGAAGCGCATGGAAGTAAAAATAAAATATATATAGTGCAACAACGTCAAATAATAAATAAATCAACCATAATATAAAGTGAATGCTTAAGTAAAACACCACTAATACGTGTGACCCCAACTCTATATATATGTTCAAACTGCTCACCAGAACAGCAAATCAGAAAGCATATAGGCAACACACAGCTGGGTATTTGATTGAAGTGGGATCCAGTTCAACAACGTATATAGAATAGAAGATGAGGCAAATATAGTGTGAAACTGTTTAATAGATATAAAAAGCCCTGCGCTCTGCAGGCTACTTACAGAACAGAAGTAGTATAAAAGCAATGAACCAATGAAGTGTCCTCCAAAGTGGCTGTGTAAATAAACAGTTCACGGTTTCAACGTTAAGAACCACTGGCGCCCATTTATTGCGAAATATAACACATATCTACCCGGCCTCCATAACAAGTGAGGGCTCACCCCCTGAGGGATACAGTCTCATCCCGGGTAAAACAAAGTGTGGTTTGTGGTCATAGAAGGGCTAATTTACTATAAGCTTACACAGATAAAATGCATAAATTCAGCAAAGCATGACACTAAAATCACAGGCTAAAAGTGAGTGAGAAAATGAAATTCTTTACCTTTTTTCAGGAATTCTTCTAACTTTCCCAGCTTTGTGTGATTCCCAGATCTCCCATTCCTGATTGCGCTTGCCTCCTTATTGCTAAACAGCAGAATTTTTTCAGCTCTTTTTTTCACTATGGAATTTCTATATATTTTCTTCTTCACCTTCTTTCCGCTGTCCATCACATTATCTATCACCAAAAGGATTTGTTTCTTTCCTACAAACAAACAGATCAGTCATTTCCCAGAGGTGTCGCTGTAAGAACCCCCCTTAGCGAGGATAAAGGAGAATCCGTATGTGCCATGGCCCTGCTCACACAATCTGTTTGTATATAAGGTTGACAGTAAAAATATAAATATAAATTTTTGCAAATATCAGATTAAAATCTGTAGCCAGTAGATCTATTTTTCTGTTAATTTTTCCAATTCTACAAACGCCAAAAATGTTTACGTTTATTTTTAAATGAAGAATAGAACTGATATATATATATATATATATATATATATATATATATATATATATATATATATATATATATATATATATATACGCAGATATAAACAAATACTTTCATGTAGAACAGGCATTAAAGGGGATATAAACCCTGCTGCACAGTGGCAGATAGACACACCATGCTGTGATTGGACGGTAGGGCTTCCAGCTGGGAGGAGCAAAAGTGCACTGAGAAATCTGCCATACCAGCCTGACCTTTATAATGGATGTAGAATGGCTGTCTAATTGATGTCTCGTGGTGAATTTAATATGTATTTCTATACATGTTAAATATTCTTTTCTTACCAAAATTGGCAAATAATGGTTCCCATTCAGGATCTCGCAGCAATTTGTTCACTTTTGTCGAGTTTGTAGCGTTTTCTTCTTCGTAGTGATAGAGAATAGCAACATCACATCTGGAGATATTTTCATTGTGTTCATTAATGTTTATTGAATGGGTTTTCCTAATTATCTCATTAAATTGCCTTTCAAGTATCTCCTTTATCCATCTGTGTGTCTCTGCTTCTATTTCTGTTCTGTAGCAAATTGCAATGGTCAGCAGCCCCTGCAAAATGCACATATTAATGGAATAACCGGCATTATTTCATGCAAATTATAACCTCATTTTTGGCAAACTAAATTACAAGTATGAGCATATTTACTAAACAAATACATAGCATATACATAAAAAAATATATATCCCTATATTTTGCAGCTGAACCCTATATTAAAGGGGCACTAAACCCTGCTGCACAGCACGGCTCATCCAAACGTTACTCAGCTGTTGCTGGACTACAAATCCCAGAATAATGTAACATATAATGAAGGGTGAGGCATGCTGGGAGCTGTAGTCCAGCAACATCAGGGTTGTATTCTTAAAGCAATATTGCACAATAAAACTTTCCCAGCTCTCTAGGGCCCGCATTGGCAGCATTGAAATGCAAAAGAATCCTCCAATGAGAATCCCAGCTGATCTGTATAAATCTGGCTCCCTGTTCTCTGTTCCTGCATTTGGAGTTGGGAGCATTAAGCACAGTTTCCCAGCACTGAACAAGTCTGTCCCTTTATCCCCATGTCTGATTCCTGTGCCATATAATGACGGGAAAATTACATCATTATCTCTATATGTAAGGTACCAGCAAGGGGCCTGACACAGTGCTGGGAATCAGCATTTATTTTTATTTTTTTTTTATTTATTTATTTAGTATATGGTTTTCTGGGGTAAACTTAAAACATAAAATGCTGTAAATGTGTTGATTTTTTTTAATAGCTGAAATGACAGAAATGATAGATTGTATGGGGAATCTTAACCTTGGGGCCCCTATATGCCACATACTTTGGTAAACTTGTGCACATTGGGCATCAAACTGTTCAGTGGACCCCTGGGGTATATAATTAGGATATTTTATCTTCGTACCTAATAATATGTGGGAGATAAGATGCTGCAAATTAAAAGCTTTGCACCCTGCTATAGTTCCAGGGGTACCCAGGCCACAAACAAGCACTCACCCCAAATCCCCCCCTAACTGGCCTTCAGGCTGGGCCCCCTTAGCCCATAACAAGGTTACAGATATATAGAAACATTGGGGTAACAGTCACCCTGCTATAGTTCCAGGGGTACCCAGGGCACAAATAAGCACTCACCCCAAATCCCCCCTAACTGGCCTTCAGGCTGGGCCCCCTTAGCCCATAACCAGGTTACAGATATATAGAAACATTGGGGTAACAGTCACCCCGCTATAGTTCCAGGGGTACCCAGGGCACAAACAAGCACTCACCCCAAATCCCCCCCTAACTGGCCTTCAGGCTGGGCCCCCTTAGCCCATAACAAGGTTACAGATATATAGAAACATTGGGGTAACAGTCACCCTGCTATAGTTCCAGGGGTACCCAGGGCACAAATAAGCACTCACCCCAAATCCCCCCCTAACTGGCCTTCAGGCTGGGCCCCCTTAGCCCATAACAAGGTTACAGATATATAGAAACATTGGGGTAACAGTCACCCTGCTATAGTTCCAGGGTTACCCAGGGCACAAATAAGCACTCACCCCAAATCCCCCCCTAACTGGCCTTCAGGCTGGGCCCCCTTAGCCAGGGGTATCAAAAGCATGGATTACAATTCAGCCTAAAATCCTACTTGGCATTGAAAGAGGGCCCCCAATACTTTGTTTAAGACCCAGGGAAGCAGCCCCCCAGCATTTTTTTACAGAATATACATTACACCCTCCTAGTTCTATCCTCTTTCTCACCCCTATTCCTCCAACCATTCTCCCTCAATTTATCTTTTGTCCATAATAAATTTACTCCTTTTTGCCCAATTAGTAGCAATGTAGGTAATGCAGCCCTGCCATTTCACCTTTAGGAGGCAGAGTAACAAACAGGTTACCCCACCGTGTACCTACCATAAAAAAGCATGAGATTAATTCATCAGAAAAAAGGAAGTCAGATAAAAGCCAAATATCCCTCCAGCAAAATGGTAATTTTCTATTTCTGAAATACAGCTCTTTTATTGCTGCTAATTACCCACCAAAAGGGCCTGCATGCTAGTAAGTTAATTATAGAAAATCTGATGAACAAAGTGCAAAAGTTCTGTAGCGCTATGAATTCATTTATTAATTATTAATGGGTACCACACAATTTAATTCTTTAAAAAATTGAGAAAAAGGTCCCAGTTCCCCAATAAGAGAGCTAAAGGGCCATTTATGAGTTCAAGTGCATATGTAAAGGGCTTAAGACACCATGTTTTTTTGCCAGAATGCAGCATTTTTTGGCACATTTCCAGGGTGGTTGTTACCATGATGGGAGATAGTGTGCTGGGTACAATTGTACCTGATTGTCAAAAAGTGGCTCCTCCCACTCAATGAGTCTTTAAACATGAAGCCGAAAAATATGAAAGTTTTCTCTTCCAAACTCTGTTTTTTTTGGGGGGGTGGGGGGGGTTTGGAAAGAGGGTGCAGTAGTGTGGCAGCCACCTGAGACGATATGTGCCACGGTCCGAGTGACATAAAACAAACCTGCTTAACCAGTGTCCCATTCTTAGACAATGAAACAGCAGTTTATATAATGTAAACACTTTTAAAAGAGAATAAAGGTCAACAGCAACACGTCTTTTACATTGAATTCATGAGAAACAACAGCAGCCAGACTGACAGTGAAACAGTACCAAAAGAAGTTAATATTTTCTCATGTAATTATATATTTATAAAGTACACCCACTGCCCAGAGATGGCCGAGTACCAGTTACAGGCAGAGCCCCCCAACCCCACAGATACATTAAATAAACATTAGTCTTAAGTGTTTAACCTTTTATTTGCTTCTGGACACTATATCCTATATACAGTATCCAAAAACAAGTCAAAGGGAACAGCTGTTAGGGAGTCAATAAAACACTCAATTTTAGACGTTCCATTATTCAAAAAGGGATCCTGTTCTCAGCCTGAAAACTATAGGCCTGTTAGTCTGACATCAGTAGTAGGAAAGCTTTTGGAAAGGCTAATAAGGGATAGGGTACTTGAATACATCACAAATCACAATACTATAAGTTTGTGCCAGAATGGTTTTATGCAAAACAAATCTTTCTAGAGAATTTTAATTGCCTTTTATAAGGAGTTGAGCAGAAAACTTGTGTATGGGATGGCAGTGGATGTGATCTACTTGGAATTTGCTAAAACATTTGGTAAATTAATGATAAGATTAAGGAATATTGGCCTAGAACATAATATTTGTAATTGGATAGAGAACAAGGCTGAAGGATAGATTACAAAGATATGTGATAAATGGAACATTTTCTAATTGGACCAGTGTGGTTAGTGGGTACCGCAGGGGTCAGTCCAAAATGATGGCATTTACCCTCATGATAGTCTGCCTCTGACTTACAGGGTCAATTTTCCCAACCTCCCTTTCTCTCTAGTTATTCAACACATTTTTTCAATGAAATGGAAATGGCCCTTGTGAGAGGCAGACAATGAGGGTAAGTTCTAGGGTCAGTGCACAGAGTGAAAGTGGAAGCCAGAAACGGGATCTGATACTGCCCAAAATGGCGGCCAACAACCCTGCAAATTATACACTGGTATGGGGGGGGGAGGAGTCAGGGACATTTTAGGAATGACTATACAGTATGGTTCAGGGAGGGCTCTGTTTGGGAAGATCAGTTGGGGAGGGCTTTTTATACTACTTAAATGCTTGTGTATTACAACTATTTACTTTTCTACTGGATATACTGTATAAGCTGTATTTGTATAAAAGGGGTGGTTCACCTTATCTATTAGTATGTTATAGAATGGTCTATTCCAAGTCTTTGAATATTTTGTCTTTCTCTTTGGCATCTTTCCATCTTTCAAATGGGGGTCACTGACCCCGGCAGCCAAAAACTATTGCTCTGTGAGGCTCCAGTTTTATTGCTATTGCCCATTTTTATTACTTATCTATGCAGGCCCTCTGCTATTCATATTCCCATCCCTTGTTCAAACCACTGTCTGGTTTCTAGGGTAAATAAGACCCTAACAACCAGATAGCTGCTAAAATACTAAATGGAGAGCTGCTGAACAAAAATCTAAATAACTGCAAAACAATAAAAAATGAAGACCAGTTGAAAACTGTCTCAGAATTTCAATATCTATATCATATTAAAAGTTTATACTGGGTGGTTCACAGTAATAAAGAATCTATGAATATTATAGGAACCCTCTTAATTCAGTGTGCAGATCCCTTCTTTGTCATCAGATTTCTCCTTCTCTCTAACTGGATTTACTCTCACTCTCTGCTTTTCTTCTAACTCTCTAACCTTTATTTGCATCTCCATCTCCTTTATTTGCATGTCTCGTTCATACAGAAACTTCAGCACTTTTATCTTTCTGTTCTCCCTCAGCGCCACTGGGTCCCCCATTCTCTCCATACGGAACTGGATCTCAGTCAGAACCTCAGAGAAAATCTTCAGCACATTCTCGTGCCTTCCTTTTGTCTTCACCTGATCTTCTTGGGTGAAATTTTCTAATGCAAAGATCTGCTCCGCTCCCATGTTCTCGAACTTTGTCATTACATCCAGAAAATTGCCGTGTGTCTTATGTGTGAGAACCACAACTGGGAATATTTCTGTTGAGAAATAAATATAAGTCTTTACATACTCTTCTAGGCTTTAAAGCAGTAGACATAGACCGTGCCAGCCTCCCCTACCTCCCTGGCACTTAGACAGTGATTAGTAATCAGTATAACATTCATATTGAGACACCCTATGGCATACCCTTGTCACTAACTGAATGTAATAAGATCTTATGTAAATTTGAACCAACTGGAAAGGGAACAGTATTTGCAACTGGTTTAAATGTACATGAACCAGTTAAAGGAACAGTAACACTAAAAAATGAAAGAGCTTTAAAGTAATAAAATTATAATGCACTGTTGCCCTGCACTGGTAAAACTGGTGTGTTTGCTACAGAAACCCTACTATAGTTTATATAATAAGCTGCTGTGTAGCCCCGGGGGCAGCCGTTCCTGCACTGGTACAGCTGGGGTGTTTGCTACAGAAACCCTACTATAGTTTATATAAATACCCCGCTGTGTAGCCCCGGGGGCAGCCGTTCCTGCACTGGTACAGCTGGGGTGTTTGCTACAGAAACCCTACTATAGTTTATATAAATACCCCGCTGTGTAGCCCCGGGGCAGCCATTCCTGCACTGGTACAGCTGGGGTGTTTGCTACAGAAACCCTACTATAGTTTATATAAATACCCCGCTGTGTAGCCCCGGGGGCAGCCATTCCTGCACTGGTACAGCTGGGGTGTTTGCTACAGAAACCCTACTATAGTTTATATAAATACCCCGCTGTGTAGCCCCGGGGGCAGCCATTCCTGCACTGGTACAGCTGGGGTGTTTGCTACAGAAACCCTACTATAGTTTATATAAATACCCCGCTGTGTAGCCCCGGGGGCAGCCATTCCTGCACCGGTACAGCTGGGGTGTTTGCTACAGAAACCCTACTATAGTTTATATAAATACCCCGCTGTGTAGCCCCGGGGGCAGCCGTTCCTGCACCGGTACAGCTGGGGTGTTTGCTACAGAAACCCTACTATAGTTTATATAAATACCCCGCTGTGTAGCCCCGGGGGCAGCCATTCCTGCACCGGTACAGCTGGGGTGTTTGCTACAGAAACCCTACTATAGTTTATATAAATACCCCGCTGTGTAGCCCCGGGGGCAGCCATTCCTGCACCGGTACAGCTGGGGTGTTTGCTACAGAAACCCTACTATAGTTTATATAAATACCCCGCTGTGTAGCCCCGGGGGCAGCCATTCCTGCACTGGTACAGCTGGGGTGTTTGCTACAGAAACCCTACTATAGTTTATATAAATACCCCGCTGTGTAGCCCCGGGGGCAGCCGTTCCTGCACCGGTACAGCTGGGGTGTTTGCTACAGAAACCCTACTATAGTTTATATAAATACCCCGCTGTGTAGCCCCGGGGGCAGCCGTTCCTGCACTGGTACAGCTGGGGTGTTTGCTACAGAAACCCTACTATAGTTTATATAAATACCCCGCTGTGTAGCCCCGGGGGCAGCCGTTCCTGTACTGGTACAGCTGGGGTGTTTGCTACAGAAACCCTACTATAGTTTATATAAATACCCCGCTGTGTAGCACCGGGGGCAGCCATTCCTGCACTGGTACAGCTGGGGTGTTTGCTACAGAAACCCTACTATAGTTTATATAAATACCCCGCTGTGTAGCCCCGGGGCAGCCGTTCCTGCACTGGTACAGCTGGGGTGTTTGCTACAGAAACCCTACTATAGTTTATATAAATACCCCGCTGTGTAGCCCCGGGGGCAGCCATTCCTGCACTGGTACAGCTGGGGTGTTTGCTACAGAAACCCTACTATAGTTTATATAAATACCCCGCTGTGTAGCCCCGGGGGCAGCCATTCCTGCACTGGTACAGCTGGGGTGTTTGCTACAGAAACCCTACTATAGTTTATATAAATACCCCGCTGTGTAGCCCCGGGGGCAGCCATTCCTGCACTGGTACAGCTGGGGTGTTTGCTACAGAAACCCTACTATAGTTTATATAAATACCCTGCTGTGTAGCCCCGGGGGCAGCCATTCCTGCACTGGTACAGCTGGGGTGTTTGCTACAGAAACCCTACTATAGTTTATATAAATACCCCGCTGTGTAGCCCCGGGGGCAGCCGTTCCTGCACTGGTACAGCTGGGGTGTTTGCTACAGAAACCCTACTATAGTTTATATAAATACCCCGCTGTGTAGCCCCGGGGGCAGCCGTTCCTGCACTGGTACAGCTGGGGTGTTTGCTACAGAAACCCTACTATAGTTTATATAAATACCCCGCTGTGTAGCCCCGGGGGCAGCCGTTCCTGCACTGGTACAGCTGGGGTGTTTGCTACAGAAACCCTACTATAGTTTATATAAATACCCCGCTGTGTAGCCCCGGGGGCAGCCATTCCTGCACTGGTACAGCTGGGGTGTTTGCTACAGAAACCCTACTATAGTTTATATAAATACCCCACTGTGTAGCCCCGGGGGCAGCCGTTCCTGCACTGGTACAGCTGGGGTGTTTGCTACAGAAACCCTACTATAGTTTATATAAATACCCCACTGTGTAGCCCCGGGGGCAGCCGTTCCTGCACTGGTACAGCTGGGGTGTTTGCTACAGAAACCCTACTATAGTTTATATAAATACCCCGCTGTGTAGCCCCGGGGGCAGCCGTTCCTGCACCGGTACAGCTGGGGTGTTTGCTACAGAAACCCTACTATAGTTTATATAAATACCCCGCTGTGTAGCCCCGGGGGCAGCCGTTCCTGCACTGGTACAGCTGGGGTGTTTGCTACAGAAACCCTACTATAATTTATATAATAAGCTGCGGTGTAGCCCCGGGGGCAGCCATTTAAGCTGGAAAAAAGGAGAAAAGGCACAGGTTACATAGCAGATAACGTTCTGTAGAATACAATGGTGTTTTATCTGTTATCTGCTATGTGCCTGTGCCTTTTCTCCTTTGAATGGCTGCCCCCATGGCTACATAGCAGCTTATTTATATAAATTATAGTAGACTTTCTGAAGTAAACACAAAACTTTTACCAGTGCAGGGCAGCAGCACATTATATTTTAGTTACTTTTATACACTTTCATTTTTTGGTGTTACTGTTCCTTTAATAAGATTTCATTGGTGAATAGGAAATGGTATATGTAAGGTATGGAGAGTTTTTGCTGCAAAAAACACCCATAGACTACAACATATTCTGCACAGAATAAGTCACTATGGAAAAAGTTGCTGCTAAAAAAAGTAGCTGCCCATAAACTCCAGTGTATTTTGCATGGATAAAATTATCCTGCAGATAAAGGACAGCAAAGGAGGTGGTTCCATAGCTGAATGTGGGAGGAGGTATGATAAGTAATGGGGAAGGTCCAGAGATATTGGCACAGATCAACAAGGAACGTGGTTGGTTAGTATGTGGGATAATGAAGAGACTAGAGCAGGAATGCTACAAAAATAAAGGCTGTCATTGGGGAAGATGCCTCTGGGGGAAGGGAATGTGAAACGGAATGGGAGGGTGCAGGGAGGCCAGTGGGCAGAGGATAAGAGGAGGATGGAGGAGAGGGGAAAGTGTGTAGGGTGGTGTTAACTTGTGCAAAGGTATGAGGGGCATTTGGGGAAAAGGAAAGAAGATGTGTGCGCCCAAAAGTGCTCTACAAAAGGAGGCTGCAGACACAGTGTACAATTTCCATAGGATGTCCTAAAATGTTCATAGTAGATTTAGAGATTCTCCATTATTCTGGATAATTATTATAAAGTGTTTGTGCCAGATCCTTACCAGTCAGATCTCGAGCAAATTCCAGCAACTTCTTGAGATCTGGTATCATCTCTCTGCTGAGCCCATACTTCACACTAAAAAAGATTAACTTAAAATATATTAAACAAGATTTCTTTTTCATCTAACAGGAAGAATTTCCAACATGTATGAATAACCAGATCCATTTTTCAATGTGTGACAAATTCCACTAAATAGCCAGGCGTGGGGGGTCCCTAGGGAAGCCCATTCCACCGGGGCCAGAGTCTGGCTGGAGTAAAGTGCATAAACTTTATATCTGCAAATCATAGAGTATCACTAAAAATCTAAAGATAATAGACGGCTCCTCCCATTAGTTTTTCTAAATAAGCTAATTGATATACTTTGCAGATTGTAAGCTCTTTTGGGCAGGGCTCTTTTTACCTCTTGTATCGGTTACTGATTGCTTTATATGTTACTCCTTGTAGAGTGTAAGCTCTTTTGGGCAGGGCTCCCTTCCCCTCTTGTATCGGTTACTGATTGCTTTATATGTTACTCCTTGTAGATTGTAAGCTCTTTTGGGCAGGGCTCTCTTCCCCTCTTGTATCGGTTATTGATTGCTTTATATGTTACTCCTTGTAGATTGTAAGCTCTTTTGGGCAGGGCTCCCTTCCCCTCCTGTATCGGTTATTGATTGCTTTATATGTTACTCCTTGTAGATTGTAAGCTCTTTTGGGCAGGGCTCTCTTCCCCTCCTGTATCGGTTATTGATTGCTTTATATGTTACTCCTTGTAGATTGTAAGCTCTTTTGGGCAGGGCTCTCTTCCCCTCCTGTATCGGTTATTGATTGCTTTATATGTTACTCCTTGTAGATTGTAAGCTCTTTTGGGCAGGGCTCTTTTTACCTCTTGTATCGGTTATTGATTGCTTTATATGTTACTCTGTATGTCCAATGTATGAAACCCACTTATTGTACAGCGCTGCGGAATATGTTGGCGCTTTATAAATAAATGTTCATAATAATAATAATAAGTACTGTTTTTCAGCTACAAAGCCCATATGTTCTCATTTTGTATTAATGTTTCTTGTTGCCGTTAGAGTTAGTAAAGCAATCAATAACCGATACAGGGCAAGGGCAAGCTTAGTTATTTATCTAGAAGTCTAAAACAGACACAGTGGGTAAAGGAGTCATCAAGTTGTTTTGAGAACTCAGCAACCCCATACTATTCCCACTATTCATTAATTTATCAGGATAGCACCTTTCTCTCTATATTTCAGCTTAACAACATACTAGAAAAGTCCCTCCTTAGGCTGGAGAAACGCACAAGCCATTCAAGATTGGAGAAGCAACCGGAGCTTATGTGATTCATTAAGAATTCTACTGCTTCAATATACACTCAGGGACTGAGTTTTACCTGCAACTTACTTGCTTTCAAGGTTAAAACCCCCTATGGTTGCCCTTTTATTGGCCCATTGGGATCACCTGACTGTAGCTGGGAAGGGTGGGAGCTACAACATGGAGCTGGCCATTGCCCCTGTATAAACTATTGCAAACAAAGGGAATGTTGTGCTCAATTAAACTAAATTTGAAACCATTAGGCGGGGGTGCAATGAGGCTGTGACCACAAAGTACATACAAACAACAACAAGAAATCCTCTGCCCTCCCCCATTATCAATATATATAAGACATTAAGACATTTAACCTTTCCTCCTTTCCACCATTCATTGTGCAAATAAACTCCCAATAAAGAGCACCGTGCATGTGTAGACACATGGTGGAACAGATTTGTATACACATGCCTTTTGCACTTTATTGGGAGTTAATTTGCACATTGAACAGTTTATAAATCAGTAAGATACATTGGGGAAATGGGGGATTTAACATGCCATAAGTCTGAAGCGCTTCCTTGTAGTTGGTATATACCGAGACACTGTTTTCGATTTTTTTTCAAGGACTTCACACCTCTCTGAAGGTTGCCACCTCTCTGAAGAGTTACACAGTGCCATTGTGATTGGATTAGTGGAAGAGTTACACAGTGCCATTGTGATTGGATTAGTGGAAGAGTTACAAAGTGCCATTGTGATTGGATTAGTGGAAGAGTTACAAAGTGCCAGTGTGATTGGATTAGTGGAAGAGTTACAAAGTGCCAGTGTGATTGGATTAGTGGAAGAGTTACAAAGTGCCAGTGTGATTGGATTAGTGGAAGAGTTACACAGTGCCAGTGTGATTGGATTAGTGGAAGAGTTACAAAGTGCCATTGTGATTGGATTAGTGGAAGAGTTACAAAGTGCCAGTGTGATTGGATTAGTGGAAGAGTTACACAGTGCCATTGTGATTGGATTAGTGGAAGAGTTACACAGTGCCATTGTGATTGGATTAGTGGAAGAGTTACATAGTGCCATTGTGATTGGATTAGTGGAAGAGTTACAAAGTGCCAGTGTGATTGGATTAGTGGAAGAGTTACACAGTGCCATTGTGATTGGATTAGTGGAAGAGTTACACAGTGCCATTGTGATTGGATTAGTGGAAGAGTTACATAGTGCCATTGTGATTGGATTAGTGGAAGAGTTACAAAGTGCCACTCAACTGCCTCATCCAGGGGCAATAAATTGGCTTGAGAAAAACCAAATGACAGTAAAATGATTTCAGTTAGACTTATAGTACATGTTGCCAGACATTACCCTAGTGCCAGTGTTGTTATACCCATAACAGTAGGTAGAGTGCCCAACACACTGTACCCACTGTATGTCATTATACCATTGCATAATGTTAATGGGCCTAATAGCTGGAAGATATAAAGGCATTTATATACAATGCTTAAACAGGGCAGTCTTGTTATTTATTTAAGTGATGTCCTACTGTCTGCTTATATTTACATTCGATTTTTTTTTTCAAGGACTTCACACCTCTGAGTTTCAGGTGCCACATCTCTGAAGAGTTACAAAGGGCCATTGTGATTGGATTAGTGGAAGAGTTACACAGTGCCAGTGTGATTGGATTAGTGGAAGAGTTACAAAGTGCCATTGTGATTGGATTAGTGGAAGAGTTACAAAGTGCCAGTGTGATTGGATTAGTGGAAGAGTTACAAAGTGCCAGTGTGATTGGATTAGTGGAAGAGTTACATAGTGCCATTGTGATTGGATTAGTGGAAGAGTTACAAAGTGCCAGTGTGATTGGATTAGTGGAAGAGTTACAAAGTGCCAGTGTGATTGGATTAGTGGAAGAGTTACATAGTGCCATTGTGATTGGATTAGTGGAAGAGTTACAAAGTGCCAGTGTGATTGGATTAGTGGAAGAGTTACATAGTGCCATTGTGATTGGATTAGTGGAAGAGTTACAAAGTGCCAGTGTGATTGGATTAGTGGAAGAGTTACAAAGTGCCAGTGTGATTGGATTAGTGGAAGAGTTACATAGTGCCATTGTGATTGGATTAGTGGAAGAGTTACAAAGTGCCAGTGTGATTGGATTAGTGGAAGAGTTACATAGTGCCATTGTGATTGGATTAGTGGAAGAGTTACAAAGTGCCAGTGTGATTGGATTAGTGGAAGAGTTACATAGTGCCATTGTGATTGGATTAGTGGAAGAGTTACAAAGTGCCATTGTGATTGGATTAGTGGAAGAGTTACAAAGTGCCATTGTGATTGGATTAGTGGAAGAGTTACATAGTGCCATTGTGATTGGATTAGTGGAAGAGTTACATAGTGCCATTGTGATTGGATTAGTGGAAGAGTTACAAAGTGCCATTGTGATTGGATTAGTGGAAGAGTTACAAAGTGCCATTGTGATTGGATTAGTGGAAGAGTTACATAGTGCCATTGTGATTGGATTAGTGGAAGAGTTACAAAGTGCCATTGTGATTGGATTAGTGGAAGTGAGCGGATCTTCACCCGATATCCTCCACCTACGGGTGGGTGATATTGGGTAACATGTAGGCGAATTTGATCATTTGGCCCTGGGGCCAAACGATCAAATTCTAACAGCGGCAATGGGGCAGTTGGTTCGGGGACCGCATCCGCTTGTTGATGCGGTCCCCGAACCTACTGCCCCATTGCCACCGTTAGAATTCCGACTGAATTTTCTAACCTAGCCGATTGATATCTGGCCAATTTCAGGCCAGATATCGGTCGGCCAGGCCCCTCGTTTCTGCCCCTACATGGGCCGATAAGCTGCCGAATCTGTCCAAGGGACCCATATCGGCAGCTACAATCTGCCCATGTATGGGGACCTTAAGACTGAAAATGATTCAGTGACTCTCACCTGAACACAAATATTGGGAAGATAAAGTCTGATGACTGAACTGTCTTCTCCGCTTCCACGATTCGTTCTTGAAGTCTAAATCCTTTGCTCCACTCAACTGCCTCATCCAGGGGCAATAAATTGGCTTGAGAAAAACCAAATGACAGTAAAATGATTTCAGTTAGACTTATAGTACATGTTGCCAGACATTACCCTAGTGCCAGTGTTGTTATACCCATAACAGTAGGTAGAGTGCCCAACACACTGTACCCACTGTATGTCATTATACCATTGCATAATGTTAATGGGCCTAATAGCTGGAAGATATAAAGGCATTTATATACAATGCTTAAACAGGGCAGTCTTGTTATTTATTTAAGTGATGTCCTACTGTCTGCTTATATTTACATTCGATTTTTTTTTTTCAAGGACTTCACACCTCTGAGTTTCAGGTGCCACATCTCTGAAGAGTTACAAAGGGCCATTGTGATTGGATTAGTGGAAGAGTTACAAAGTGCCAGTGTGATTGAATTAGTGGAAGAGTTACAAAGTGCCAGTGTGATTGGATTAGTGGAAGAGTTACAAAGTGCCAGTGTGATTGGATTAGTGGAAGAGTTACACAGTGCCAGTGTGATTGGATTAGTGGAAGAGTTACACAGTGCCATTGTGATTGGATTAGTGGAAGAGTTACACAGTGCCAGTGTGATTGGATTAGTGGAAGAGTTACACAGTGCCATTGTGATTGGATTAGTGGAAGAGTTACACAGTGCCATTGTGATTGGATTAGTGGAAGAGTTACAAAGTGCCAGTGTGATTGGATTAGTGGAAGAGTTACATAGTGCCATTGTGATTGGATTAGTGGAAGAGTTACAAAGTGCCATTGTGATTGGATTAGTGGAAGAGTTACATAGTGCCAGTGTGATTGGATTAGTGGAAGAATTACAAAGTGCCATTGTGATTGGATTAGTGGAAGAGTTACACAGTGCCAGTGTGATTGGATTAGTGGAAGAGTTACAAAGTGCCAGTGTGATTGGATTAGTGGAAGAGTTACACAGTGCCATTGTGATTGGATTAGTGGAAGAGTTACATAGTGCCAGTGTGATTGGATTAGTGGAAGAATTACAAAGTGCCATTGTGATTGGATTAGTGGAAGAGTTACACAGTGCCAGTGTGATTGGATTAGTGGAAGAGTTACAAAGTGCCAGTGTGATTGGATTAGTGGAAGAGTTACATAGTGCCAGTGTGATTGGATTAGTGGAAGAGTTACATAGTGCCAGTGTGATTGGATTAGTGGAAGAGTACATATGCTGAGGGCTTCCCATACCAGTCAGTTGAACTGAAGAAGCTGCTCGGATGAGTAGTGAAACGCCTTCAATGATTACTCAGCAAGTCCAGTTGCTTTACATTGATTTATACTAGATACTTCACTGATAACCCAGTCAGCTCTTTAGCACTTCTCAGATCTGATTACAGTCCGATATCAGTTAATAAAGTTGCACAGAACAAAAGAAAATAAACATTTGCTCGAGAAAAAAACAAATACAGTATCTTTACACAGCGCTCTCCAAAACAACCCCAAACAATCTTTTATTCATAAAGTGCAGCTGAGTTACAATACTGCATATAAAATATGCCAAATAATGACTTCTCTTAAAGGAAAACTGCTTTTATACCAAGCAAATAATATCAGAGGTGAATCTGACACTTACCAAGCTGAGCAAATATCTCTCCAGTTTCATAATCATTCATTGTGGGGCACCCGCGGTTATCTACCAGAATCAGGGTGTCAGTCAGAGGATATGATATTCTGGACACTGTACGAGCTCCACCATCACCCTCCTTGTCTGATCTGATATGGTTCCGGTACTCGCCATCTTCCAAGACGTACTTGCAGGTGTTGATGAAGGAGGATTTGCCGTGTCCCATAAACCCAAAGAGCTGGAGCAGCACCCGCTTGTACCCCTGATTGCCTCTGGGGCAGGAATCCACACTAAAACTTTTAATGCGACTTGTCATTTCCTCGATGGCTTCCATGTCTGACTTACAGTGTATGTGCCACGGGAGAATGAAACCAGGTGAGCAGAAGCTGTATTTATAGACCTCACAAACTGAAAGTAGAATATTCAGTCTATCAAAATACTTTTTGTTTCTGGGCGCAGAGGTTACATAGTTACATAGAGTTGAAAAAAGACCATCAGGTTCAACCTTTCCAAGTAAACCCAGAACCCACAACCTATACTTACCTATCTATCCACTCACATACATAAACTATATATACACCCACTAATACTAACTGTAGGTATTAGTATCACAATAGCCTTGGATATTCTGATTGATCAAGAACTCATCCAGACCCCTCTTATAGGCATTAACAGAATCTGCCATTACCACATCACTAGGAAGGGCATTCCATAACCTCACTGCCCTCACCGTGAGGAACCCCCTACCCAACATCCCCCGGCAGGGCATTCCCCAACCCCCTCACTGCCCTCACCGTGAGGAACCCCCTACCCAACATCCCCCGGCAGGGCATTCCCCAACCCCCTCACTGCCCTCACCGTGAGGAACCCCCTACCCAACATCCCCCGGCAGGGCATTCCCCAACCCCCTCACTGCCCTCACCGTGAGGAACCCCCTACCCAACATCCCCCGGCAGGGCATTCCCCAACCTCCTCACTGCCCTCACCGTGAGGAACCCCCTACCCAACATCCCCCGGCAGGGCATTCCCCAACCTCCTCACTGCCCTCACCGTGAGGAACCCCCTACCCAACATCCCCCGGCAGGGCATTCCCCAACCTCACTGCCCTCACCGTGAGGAACCCCCTACCCAACATCCCCCGGCAGGGCATTCCCCAACCTCCTCACTGCCCTCACCGTGAGGAACCCCCTACCCAACATCCCCCGGCAGGGCATTCCCCAACCTCCTCACTGCCCTCACCGTGAGGAACCCCCTACCCAACATCCCCCGGCAGGGCATTCCCCAACCTCACTGCCCTCACCGTGAGGAACCCCCTACCCAACATCCCCCGGCAGGGCATTCCCCAACCTCCTCACTGCCCTCACCGTGAGGAACCACCTACCCAACATCCCCCGGCAGGGCATTCCCCAACCTCCTCACTACCCTCACCGTGAGGAACCCCCTACCCAACATCCTCCGGCAGGGCATTCCGCAACCCCCATAGGCGGATTTTCCATAAGGCTAGAGGCTAAGCCTCCCCAAACCTGCTTGGCACATTAAAAAAAACAAAACAAAAAAAAAACCTTACTCCATTTCTGCACTGTCCTGGAAAGCTGTTCTTGCAAGTCCGTTTTGCTGTGCTCCGATTGGATCTTTCTTCTTGTGGATTCTCCAATCAGAGCACAGCTTTCTTGACAGACAGTAAAATTGACCAATCAGA
Organism: Xenopus tropicalis; assembly: GCF_000004195.4. Classification (NCBI taxonomy): domain Eukaryota; kingdom Metazoa; phylum Chordata; class Amphibia; order Anura; family Pipidae; genus Xenopus; species Xenopus tropicalis. The sequence goes on along the minus strand of NC_030685.2, from coordinate 9,049,831 downwards.
GCACAGATGCACACAGGGATCGGGAGATTTTGCAAACTGGAAACAGAAATGAAGACTAAAAAGAAGCTGTAACTTTACCTAAGAACCAACTCTTAACTTTTGCTGCAGATTTCATCCCACAGGTACTATACCCAGGCACTATACCCAGGTACTATACCCAGGCACTATACCCAGGCACTATACCCAGGTACTATACCCAGGCACTATACACAGGTACTATACCCAGGCACTATACCCAGGTACTATACTGTATCCTTCCACTCCCACAGGCACTATACCCAGGCACTATACCCAGGCACTATACTGTATCCTTCCACTCCCGCAGGCACTATACCCAGGCACTATACCCAGGCACTATACTGTATCCTTCCACTCCCGCAGGCACTATACCCAGGCACTATACCCAGGCACTATACCCAGGCACTATACACAGGCACTATACTGTATCCTTCCACTCCCGCAGGCACTATACCCAGGCACTATACCCAGGCACTATACCCAGGCACTATACCCAGGCACTATACACAGGCACTATACCCAGGCACTATACTGTATCCTTCCACTCCCGCAGGCACTATACCCAGGCACTATACCCAGGCACTATACCCAGGCACTATACCCAGGCACTATACCCAGGCACTATACCCAGGCACTATACCCAGGCACTATACCCAGGCACTATACCCAGGCACTATACCCAGGTACTATACAGTTCTAAAGAATCACTAGCTGACATTAAATTGTTTTTTGCCTGACCTGACATCTATAATAATTTATAATCTATCCCCTACCCTAACACATGGAGGGTAAGTTAACTCTTTCCCTCTGAAAAAGCTCATTGTGTGTTTATATATGTGTTGTTGTTGTTTGCACTTACTATTTTTTTATACCATTTATAGTAAGTTACAGTGGAGCCAATGTTGTGTATCAGTGCCAGTGTTATAGTGCCAGGGCCTGAATATCTGCCATCAGTACCCACTGTATTTCACTGTATATAATGTGCTGGGTTTGTAAATACGGACTGCGTCTCACTGTATATAATGGGGAGTCAGTACCCACTGCCTTTCTTGCTATAAAACTAACATAAACACATGTAAAGGGGTGGTTCACTTTTAAGTTAACCTTTAGTATGTTATAAAATGGCCTATTCCTAGCAACTTTGCAATTGGTCTTCCTAATTAATTTTTTTGAATAATTTGCCTTTCTCTTCTGCCTCTTTCCAGATTTCAAATGGGGGCCAAAAATATTGCTCTGTGAGGCTACAATTTTATTATTATTATAATTTTGTATTACTTATTTTTCCAAGTAGGCCCCTTAACTATTCATATTCCCATCTCTTGTTTAAACCACTACCTGGTTGCTAGGGTAAATAAGACCCTAGCAACCAGATAGCTGCTGAAATACCAAATGGAGAGCTGCTAAATAAAACAAAAGCTAAATAACTGAAAAACCATTAAAAATAAAAGTGAATTCGAATGGGAACTAGCCCTTGAAGCTAACTGATCCCAAACACAAATGTTTGCAGATCCCCTAACAGAAGTGCGCGTATGAATTCTTTTTCATCCTAAACATTTTAGGGTAAAAAAAAGCACCCCCACCCGCACTTTTGTACAGTATCCCTGGGAGTCAGTGGGAACGGCAAGAGGTAGTTGGGAGGTTAATTTTTTACGCCAGCAGCGAATCCACTAAGTGTCACATTAGCTGTAGGTCAGTCTGTGTATGGGCCATCTTTAGCCTCCCCAAACAAAAAAGTCACCCTCCGCCTATGGCAACCCCCTCACTGCCCTCACCGTGAGGAACCCCTTACCCAACATCCCCCGGCAGGGCATTCCCCAACCCCCTCACTGCCCTCACCGTGAGGAACCCCCTACCCAACATCCCCCGGCAGGGCATTCCCCAACCCCCTCACTGCCCTCACCGTGAGGAACCCCCTACCCAACATCCCCCGGCAGGGCATTCCCCAACCCCCTCACTGCCCTCACCGTGAGGAACCCCCTACCCAACATCCCCCGGCAGGGCATTCCCCAACCCCCTCACTGCCCTCACCGTGAGGAACCCCCTACCCAACATCCCCCGGCAGGGCATTCCCCAACCCCCTCACTGCCCTCACCGTGAGGAACCCCCTACCCAACATCCCCCGGCAGGGCATTCCCCAACCCCCTCACTGCCCTCACCGTGAGGAACCCCCTACCCAACATCCCCCGGCAGGGCATTCCCCAACCCCCTCACTGCCCTCACCGTGAAAAACCACCTACCCAACATCCCCCGGCAGGGCATTCCCCAACCCCCTCACTGCCCTCACCGTGAGGAACCCCCTACCCAACATCCCCCGGCAGGGCATTCCCCAACCCCCTCACTGCCCTCACCGTGAGGAACCCCCTACCCAACATCCCCCGGCAGGGCATTCCCCAACCCCCTCACTGCCCTCACCGTGAGGAACCCCCTACCCAACATCCCCCGGCAGGGCATTCCCCAACCCCCTCACTGCCCTCACCGTGAGGAACCCCCTACCCAACATCCCCCGGCAGGGCATTCCCCAACCCACTCACTGCCCTCACCGTGAGGAACCCCCTACCCAACATCCCCCGGCAGGGCATTCCTCAACCCCCTCACTGCCCTCACCGTGAGGAACCCCCTACCCAACATCCCCCGGCAGGGCATTCCCCAACTCCCTCACTGCCCTCACCGTGAGGAACCCCCTACCCAACATCCCCCGGCAGGGCATTCCCCAACCCCCTCACTGCCCTCACCGTGAGGAACCCCCTTCCCAACATCCCCCGGCAGGGCATTCCTCAACCTCACTGCCCTCACCGTGAGGAACCCCCTACCCAACATCCCCCGGCAGGGCATTCCCCAACCCCCTCACTGCCCTCACCGTGAGGAACCCCCTACCCAACATCCCCCGGCAGGGCATTCCCCAACTCCCTCACTGCCCTCACCGTGAGGAACCCCCTACCCAACATCCCCCGGCAGGGCATTCCCCAACCCCCTCACTGCCCTCACCGTGAGGAACCCCCTACCCAACATCCCCTGGCAGGGCATTCCCCAACCCCCTCACTGCCCTCACCGTGAGGAACCACCTGCGCTGCTTCAAATGGAAACTCTGTTGCAGGAAATGTAGAAAATGTTCCATTTACCCCACTCTTTGTACTCTATCCTTCAGCCAGTTCTCTATCCAATTACAAATATTATGTTCTAGGCCAATATTCCTTAATTTGATCATTAACCTTCTGTGAGGTACTGTATCAAACGCTTTAGCAAAGTCCAAGTAGATGACATCAACTGCCATTCCAGCATCAAGGTTCCTGCTCACCTCCTCATAAAAGGCGACTAAATTAGTCTGGCAAGATCTGTTACGCATAAAACCATGCTGGCACAAACTAATAGTATTGTGAACTGCAATGTATTCAAGTACCCTATCCCTTATTACCCCTTCCAGAAGCTTTCCTACTTTTTGTATTCCATTAGGGCTAAGAAACATACTGTAGGTACTAAATTAAACAAGTGAAGCTGCTAACAGCAACCAGTCAGCAATTCATTCTGAGCAGTCTACCAAAAGTTGGAGAAATTAAAGGAGAAATAAAGCCTAACTAAAAAAGTAGGGCAGAAATGTTGTACATTATGTTATGAGCTTCTGTACCAGCTCAAGGCACCCACAGCCCTTTAGCAGGGAAGATCTGTGCCCCCCAGTAGCCCCCCATCTTCTCTTCTGCTGATTCCCTGCACATACTCTGTGCTGCTGGCACTTACCTGAGCTTAGGGGCCGACGCACAATATACTGTATGTATAGAATATAAATGGCACACTATACTGTATGTATAGAATATAAATGTCACACTATACTGTATATATAGAATATAAATGGCACACTATACTGTATATATAGAATATAAATGTCACACTATACTGTATATATAGAATATAAATGTCACACTATACTGTATATATAGAATATAAATGGCACAATATACTGTATATATAGAATATAAATGGCACAATATACTGTATATATAGAATATAAATGTCACACTATACTGTATATATAGAATATAAATGGCACAATATACTGTATATATAGAATATAAATGTCACAATATACTGTATATATAGAATATAAATGTCACACTATACTGTATATATAGAATATAAATGGCACAATATACTGTATATATAGAATATAAATGTCACAATATACTGTATATATAGAATATAAATGTCACACTATACTGTATATATAGAATATAAATGGCACAATATACTGTATATATAGAATATAAATGGCACAATATACTGTATATATAGAATATAAATGGCACAATATACTGTATATATAGAATATAAATGGCACATTATACTGTATGTATAGAATATAAATGTCACACTATACTGTATATATAGAATATAAATGGCACATTATACTGTATGTATAGAATATAAATGTCACACTATACTGTATATATAGAATATAAATGGCACAATATACTGTATGTATAGAATATAAATGTCACACTATACTGTATATATAGAATATAAATGGCACATTATACTGTATGTATAGAATATAAATGTCACACTATACTGTATATATAGAATATAAATGTCACACTATACTGTATATATAGAATATAAATGGCACATTATACTGTATATATAGAATATAAATGGCACAATATACTGTATGTATAGAATATAAATGTCACACTATACTGTATATATAGAATATAAATGGCACAATATACTGTATGTATAGAATATAAATGTCACACTATACTGTATATATAGAATATAAATGGCACACTATACTGTATATATAGAATATAAATGGCACAATATACTGTATGTATAGAATATAAATGTCACACTATACTGTATATATAGAATATAAATGGCACAATATACTGTATATATAGAATATAAATGTCACACTATACTGTATATATAGAATATAAATGTCACACTATACTGTATATATAGAATATAAATGGCACAATATACTGTATGTATAGAATATAAATGTCACACTATACTGTATATATAGAATATAAATGGCACAATATACTGTATATATAGAATATAAATGTCACACTATACTGTATATATAGAATATAAATGTCACACTATACTGTATATATAGAATATAAATGGCACAATATACTGTATATATAGAATATAAATGTCACAATATACTGTATATATAGAATATAAATGTCACACTATACTGTATATATAGAATATAAATGGCACAATATACTGTATATATAGAATATAAATGGCACAATATACTGTATATATAGAATATAAATGGCACAATATACTGTATATATAGAATATAAATGGCACAATATACTGTATATATAGAATATAAATGGCACACTATAAGGCTGATTAGCAACTTATTCAGGTTCACATTAAATGGCAGCTCAGAAACTAGTGCAATTAGCATCAATCTAAAGGAGGACTAAAGTCTAAAAATTTCCATAAAACTATATATATTTGGTATTGGCACGTTCAGGAGACATGGAACTTTCCAAATCAGTTGTATTTTTGTTTCTGGTATGAGTGTTTATATTATGGAAAATTTGATTTTTTCATTTTTAGACATTTAGGGGCCGATTCACTAAAGTGTGATAAAACATGAGCTATTTATAGCGTGCGGTAAAAATTTTATCGCGTCTAAATTTTCGCGACTTATCGCATGATTCACTATAAGCATACTTGCGCTATTTTACGCACGATATTGCATGCGTTATTTAACTCGCGAAGACTATTTCCATGCGGTGTTTGACGGTACATGCGCTGAATAACGCACGCAAATAGTCGCCACATTTAAATATTAGCATATAAATGGTAGCATATAAATAGTGCATATAAATAGGCACACATAGGCAGGGTAGGGAAGGCAGAGTATGGCACACACAGGCAGCATAGGGCATAATAAAACAGTACCTGTACTTGATCCCAACTAAGATATAATTACCCCTTATTGGGGCAGAACAGCCCTATTGGGTTTATTTAATGGTTAAATGATTCCCTTTTCTCTGTAATAATAAAACAGTACCTGTACTTGATCCCAACTAAGATATAATTACCCCTTATTGGGGCAGAACAGCCCTATTGGGTTTATTTAATGGTTAAATGATTCCCTTTTCTCTGTAATAATAAAACAGTACCTGTACTTGATCCCAACTAAGATATAATTACCCCTTATTGGGGGCAGAACAGCCCTATTGGGTTTATTTCATGGTTAAATGATTCCCTTTTCTCTGTAATAATAAAACAGTACCTGTACTTGATCCCAACTAAGATATAATTACCCCTTATTGGGGCAGAACAGTCCTATTGGGTTTATTTAATGGTTAAATGATTCCCTTTTCTCTGTAATAATAAAACAGTACCTGTACTTGATCCCAACTAAGATATAATTACCCCTTATTGGGGGCAGAACAGCCCTATTGGGTTTATTTAATGGTTAAATGATTCCCTTTTCTCTGTAATAATAAAACAGTACCTGTACTTGATCCCAACTAAGATATAATTACCCCTTATTGGGGGCAGAACAGTCCTATTGGGTTTATTTCATGGTTAAATGATTCCCTTAGGTACTTTGGGGCAGGTAGCGCTACCTGGGGAAAGAGCTCCGGGGAGGGGACTTTGGGGCAGGTAGCGCTACCTGGGGGAACTGAAAGAGCTCTGGGGAAGGGACTTTGGGGCAGGTAGCGCTACCTGGGGGAACTGAAAGAGCTCTGGGGAAGGGACTTTGGGGCAGGTAGCGCTACCTGGGGGAACTGAAAGAGCTCTGGGGAAGGGACTTTGGGGCAGGTAGCGCTACCTGGGGAAAGAGCTCTGGGGAAGGGACTTTGGGGCAGGTAGTGCTACCTGGGGAAAGAGCTCTGGGGAAGGGACTTTGGGGCAGGTAGCGCTACCTGGGGGAACTGAAAGAGCTCTGGGGAAGGGACTTTGGGGCAGGTAGCGCTACCTGGGGGAACTGAAAGAGCTCTGGGGAAGGGACTTTGGGGCAGGTAGCGCTACCTGGGGAAAGAGCTCTGGGGAAGGGACTTTGGGGCAGGTAGCGCTACCTGGGGAAAGAGCTCTGGGGAAGGGACTTTGGGGCAGGTAGTGCTACCTGGGGAAAGAGCTCTGGGGAAGGGACTTTGGGCCAGGTAGCGCTACCTGGGGAAAGAGCTCTGGGGAAGGGACTTTGGGGCAGGTAGCGCTACCTGGGGAAAGAGCTCTGGGGAAGGGACTTTGGGGCAGGTAGCGCTACCTGGGGAAACTGAAAGAGCTCCGGGGAAGGGACTTTGGGGCAGGTAGCGCTACCTGGGGAAAGAGCTCTGGGGAAGGGACTTTGGGGCAGGTAGCGCTACCTGGGGGAACTGAAAGAGCTCTGGGGAAGGGACTTTGGGGCAGGTAGCGCTACCTGGGGAAAGAGCTCTGGGGAAGGGACTTTGGGGCAGGTAGTGCTACCTGGGGAAAGAGCTCTGGGGAAGGGACTTTGGGGCAGGTAGCGCTACCTGGGGAAACTGAAAGAGCTCCGGGGAAGGGACTTTGGGGCAGGTAGCGCTACCTGGGGAAAGAGCTCTGGGGAAGGGACTTTGGGGCAGGTAGCGCTACCTGGGGAAAGAGCTCTGGGGAAGGGACTTTGGGGCAGGTAGCGCTACCTGGGAAAGAGCTCCGGGGAAGGGACTTTGGGGCAGGTAGCGCTACCTGGGGAAAGAGCTCTGGGGAAGGGACTTTGCCAGGACTGAACTGGGAAAGGGTATTTCCTCCAGGAGGGGAGTGTGGGACTGTGTCCCCAGAGAGACTGAGCCAGTAGTGACTAAACCCACACAGGTTTCCCATAGCAGTGTGTAGTGTTCAACAGCAACCCTGTTATAAGATGTTTGTTATGTTTTGTTAATGTTCAGTGCTATGCAACACTGCTGACATTAGAGGGCGCCCTTTCCAGCAAACCAGATAGTATCATAGTCACTATGGGATGACAGTCATGTGAGCCATTATGGTGTTACAGCCATGTGAGCAGAGCTGGCAGCCATACAGATTGTAAAATAAAGCCTACAGCAATAGCCTGTGTGTGTGTGTGTGTGTGGGTACAAACTTTACACAGCGTTAAAGGAGAACGAAAGTCAAAATTTATAAATCACACTCCTCAATAGTTCTACTGTTGTTCAGTGAAATCACTATTTTTGGATCGCATAATAAAAGATTTACTAAGTTACACCTACATCCTAATTTCTCTCCATTTTGTGAACGGCGCTGCCATCTTGAAAAAGGTATTCCCACTTCCTTTCCCTCTCTGCTCCACACTGCGCATGCATTTCATCCCCCCCACCCTGACCGCAGGCGCGCGTCCGTCCTTTCTCACAGTTTAATATATTCACTCAGCGCACAGAGTCGCACCTCGCTCGGCACCATGGCGGTTGACTGTGCAGACAAATGTAAGAAATTATTTTGCCCCTTGCTGAGCACCGCTTGCGCTATGTGGTGCCCCCGTAGCGCGTGTTGCTATGGTAACAGTGGTTCTGCTTCTGATTGGCTGGTGGGCATGTGTAACTCAGAACAGCAGACAGGATCAAGTTACACACATGCTCAGAGAATAGGAAAGCTGCCGCTGGCATCTACAGGAAGGGGAGAGAGATTTCAGTGATGTCACTGTAGGCTTCACACTGCTGTAGGCTGCCAGCACCATATCTCAGAGAAGCAAGCAGGGATCTGGGAATTTAGATATGCAGTAAGTACTTAAAAAGAATGTGTTTAGACTTACTTTTAATTTATATTCACCTTTCCTTGTCGTTTAAGGTATTTGCATCCTACAGTGACTGTGTTATATAAAGTTTATCTTTGCTGCAAAACTGTGTGTGATTATTTTCCTAGTCGAGTCCCCCTGAGGTGTGCTCCTCAGTGTCCACTAGGTGGCAACACTGCGCTGTAAATGTATATTTCATCAGTTACAGCATTACTGTCAGTCTTTACAGATTCACCTCCTTTCTACAGCTTTTGGAACAGTTTATGTACCATCTCTGTATCAGGAGGCTTGATTTCCCTACTCTATTGTTCCCTACTGTCAAAATCTAACTGTATTCCCCCAACCTATGTAAAACAATGGGAACAAGAGTTTAATCAAACACTTTAATCAAAAGCCTGGGAAAATATCTGGGAAGGAATACATAAATGTTCTATTAATCTAAGTCAAGTGGGAAAATGTTATCCCAATGGTACTTGGTCCCAAACATTTACACAAGATGTTCATCTCAATCAGCTTTATGTTTGAGGAAATCTGTGGAGGAGAAGGTACAATGGGACATATGGGGGTATTGTCAGATCTGCTCCATTAAAGGGGATATAAACCCTGCTGCACAGCGCGGCTCAACCAAATGTTACTCAGCTGTTGCTGGACTACAAATCCCAGAATAATGTAACATATAATGAAGGGTGAGGCATGCTGGGAGCTGTAGTCCAGCAACATCAGGGTTGTATTCTTAAAGCAATATTGCACAATAAAACTTTCCCAGCTCTCTAGGGCCCGCATTGGCAGCATTGAAATGCAAAAGAATCCTCCAATGAGAATCCCAGCTGATCTGTATAAATCTGACTCCCTGTTCTCTGTTCCTGCAATTGGAGTTGGGAGCATTAAGCACAGTTTCCCAGCACTGAACAAGTCTGTCCCTTTATCCCCATGTCTGATTCCTGTGCCATATAATGACGGGAAAATGCCATCATTATCTCTATATGTAAGGTACCAGCAAGGGGCCTGACACAGTGCTGGGAATCAGCATTCTCATTGGTCACTTCTCTTGCATCTATAATTAAGTTTTGGGTCAGTAGAATTCTCATTGGGGAATTGGTTTCCATGTGTAATTACGTTTTTCATCAACTTCAATAGAGAACTAGGGGGCGCAGTGGGACAGCTTTACGGTTGGGTTTAGTGTCCCTTCAAAGGGCCCTGATCAGTGAAAAATAGTTTTCCCCACTGGAAATGCAGGTTAATAGAGCCCACACTCTGGTTGGGGAAACATGGCCGCCCACACTGGGAGCCCCTCCTGTTGCTGGGGACATAGTGCCCGTTAGGAGCATTTTTTGCCCAAAATGGTATTGTTTCCCCCAACCAGAGTGTGGGCTCTATTAACCTGCACTTCTAGTGGGGTAAACAGCCCACAGATGATTTATTGTGGTCTGCAATCTGCAAGAGTTGCTTGGAAAGCCCAAAATAAAACTGCCTGTGGGCCATCTTTTCTAGGTGAGAAGACTTTAAGTTGTGTGGGTGTATGAACACTGGTCTGCCCCCGGACCTCAATCCCATTTCCTAGAATCCCTACATATACAAAAACATAGTAGCTGGGATAATTTTCCAGTTAGTAAAGTAGATAAAAGTCTGTGGTGGTGGTGGCGGACTGGATAACTTACACTAAGGGGCTGATTTACTAATCCATGAATCCGAATGAGAAAAATTCGGATTGGAAAACGAACATTTTGCGACTTTTTCTTATTTTTTGCGATTTTTTTCGTCGCCGTTACGACTTTTCCGTAAATTGTCGCGACTTTTTCGTAACCGTTACGACTTACACGAATTGTCGCGACTTTTTCATAGCCATTACAAATTTCGTGAATTGTCGCGACTTTTTCATTGCCATTATGACTTTCGTGAATTGTCGCGACTTTTTCATTGCCATTATGACTTTCGTGAATTGTCGCGACTTTTTCATTGCCATTATGACTTTCGTGAATTGTCGCGACTTTCGTATTGAGAGCTCGAAAAAGTTGCGACAATTTGCGAAAAAGTCGCAAAGTACCGATCATTACGAAAAAAACGCATTCAGACGCTTTTCGGACGTTCGTGGATTAGTAAATGTGCCCCTAAGACTAGACTTACATCTGTAAATTAATTTTCTCAAGCAATAAGGCAAAATAAAAAAGAGCAATTTCCCCTAATTGGCTCAGCCAAATCTTCACCTATGAGCATACCTTTGTATGTGAAACTTACTATAGGGCAGGGATCCCCAACCTTTTATACCCGTGAGCCACATTCAAATGGAAAAAGTGTTGGGGAGCAACACAAGCATGAAAAAGGTTCCTGGGGGTGCCAAGAAGAGCTATAAATTGGCTACTTAATAGCCCCTATGTGGACTGGCAGCCTAGAAAAGGCTCTGTTTGGCATTATACTGGGTTTTTATGCAGCCAAAACTTTCCCTTCTTACCAGGAATTCAAAAATGGACACCTGATTTGAGGCCATGGAGAGCAACACCCAAAGGGTTGGGGAGCAACATGTTGCTCACGAGCCACTGGTTGGGAATCACTGCTATAGGGTAACAAAGAGAGCAAATGATTTCAGAAACTTTTAGATCAGCTGCTACAATCCTATAATTGCATCACCATGGGCAAATGGGTAAAATCTTATGCGCCACAAAGCTCTGTATCTAAACATTCTACCGCAGGTAAACATATAGAGGAATATATGCACAAGGCACCAGAACCTTTAGAACCTCAACATTCAGACTCCTTTACCAGAAGTGGAAACAACATCGCATTTTGACCTGCAGCCCCACTCTAAAGAAGCTACTGTCTCGATTTAAACATAAACCAGGAGCAACGTCCTCAAAAATAACTAAATCTCAAACTAAAGCAGAACTGGGCCAATGCACAGACCTGATGCCATCACAGTTATAGATGGCCATAAGTCACATGTACTTGCTATTTAACGACAAATTGCAGATCTACAAGAACAAATGGAAGAAAAGAAAACCAATCAAGAAGAGATAATATTCGTATAAGGGGGCTTTTAGAAACCTATAAAGATTTGGAAAGAGACATTGTTGCACTGCTATCCTCACTCGTTCCACACTGATCTCTAGATAGGTTAGAACTTGACAGAGTTCTCTTGGCAAACCAGCACAAATCAGCTAATCACTAATCAACCTCAAGATATAATTGCAAAATTCCACTATTTCCAAATGAAAGAAATAATAATAAAGGCAGCCAGGAAAACAGACCCTCTACAATTTGAGGGACATCCTATCCAGATATTTGTGGGCCTTGCACCTCAAACTATCCAATGGAGATGTACCAGCACTGGCTATCCTTCCATCACATAACATCAAGTATCATTGATTATTCCCCTTACGTCTAAACTTCACTTACAGTATTCACCCTCTACAGTCGCGGACGGAATGGAAGTTATACAACATCTTCAACTCTGAGCCCCAGTCCCTCAGTCACCTACTGCCTCACAGAGTTCTTCTCAAATGATAACCCTGTCTCACATATGGGCCAAAACTCAGCACACCCCACGAGGCAAACGGTCTCCTGCAGAACAACCTCAAGATAAATATTCTAATAACTGACCTTTATAACTTTAATCTTTTAGGGCAGGGATCCTCAACCTTTTATACCCGTGAGCCACATTCAAATGGAAAAAGGGTTGGGGAGCAACACAAGCATAAAAATGGTTCCTGGGGGTGCCAATAAGAGCAATAATTGGCTATTTAATTGCCCCTATGTGCACTGTCAGCCTACAGAAGGCTCTGTTTGGCGTTATATTGGGTTTGTATGCAACCAAAACTTGCCTCCAAGCCAAGAATTCAACAATGAGCACCTACTTTGAGGCCACTGGGAGCAACATCCAAGGGGTTGGGGAGCAACATGTTGCTCACGAGCCACTGGTTAGGGGAAAATAAAGCCCAAAATAAAGGATATGCTTATGTCAGCACCGGAGTGAATGCATAGTTGCCCCCTTAAGAACAATAATATATATTAGCCAATTTATTTACTCCATATATTTCAAAAACAGGCAAAAAAAAGTAACCATTTGTTTTCCTATTTCCCTATATTTGTTGCACCGTTATAAGAATTCTGCATTACCCTATGGGAGGTTTTCTAACGACACATAACTGAATAAACAATGGTTTCTGATGTTACTGAATGTAATATTTTCCGCTTTACATACAGAAACCAGATAGGCCTGGAATGTGAAAAGGAAAGGTACCAGCCCACTCTTAACTGCCTTATCAATAAAGAGATGTAAGGCGCAAGGTTTGGCAAAAACCAGTTTATTTAGTAAGACCATGTTGTTACAAGTTTGTTGGAAAAAAAGTATTTATCTCTGTATATGTTCTAAAATCCCCAATAAACATTTTTATAAAATGGAAAAAAAAAAGTATGTAGTGTGAACTCATTCTTAATTGGAAGAAAAAGTCATTGGGTTTAGGATACATTGCAACCCTTATTCTGCTCCTGTATCTTTCTTTGCATTTCCTCCATTTCTCTCTTCATCCTTTGTTCCTTCATTTTCTGCAGTTCCAGCTCCTCCTCTCCCTTTTTAATTTCCCGCTCATGAATGAACTTGAGTAATTTTTTCTTCCTTTCTTGTCTCTTTTTCTCCGGATCCCCCATTCTGTCCAAGCGAAACTCTATATCTTTGATAATTTCGCAGAAGAACTTCAGCACCTCCTCGTGCCTCCCTCTGGTTTTGATGTGATCTTCTGGGGTGAAATTATCAAGGGCAAAGACTCGCTCCGCCCCTATGTTTTCAAACGTGTCCTTCATTTCTCTCAGATTCCCACAGGTCTTATGGGTCAGAACCACAACAGGAAAGATCTCTGTGAAGAAGAAAAGACTTATAAGAGTTATATGACAATATTGGGTTGATAAATATAGGGTACAGCAAAAGTTTCAGGGTAGGATGTAAAGAATCTCCGAATTTATATATTTTTAATTAGTAGATTCAGGAGGAAGCTGGAAGTGGCGAAACGCGTCAGCGGTGAGAGAGGACACAGAGGAGGAGCACTATACAGGGCAGGACTGCTGAACCCAGGAGCGACACTGCAGGTCTTGATCAGGGAAAGGAAAATGAGCAGCCCCCTGATCCATCCCAGTGACTCTTGATACGCACACCCTATACTCTGTTTGTGAGTGTATTTGGAAGTTTTATTTGTATTAAAGTCATTAAGTTTTTAAAACACATATGGCATATGCATTTATCCCACCGTAAGTGCACAGAAAGGAAAGGGAAACGGAAAAGTCGTGGAATTAACCTAAAGTTGCTAACGTTGGAAATGTACCTAAGTGAAGTGGTTCCTAACACTGCCTGAAACTAAGAGGTGGGAAAGCAGAGAGTCGTGAGCTACAAGCGAACCAATTGGATGCCATGTAAACCCAAGGGGGTCTTATTTCCCCATAAGACCTCATCACTAAGTCTAAAGCAGAAGACGGCACTTTGGAGTATTTTATTGAACCGTATTTGACCTGGGACACAAGGTATCTGAAGTGAGGAGCATACACTGAAACTTGCACTTATATATATTTGTAAAAGTTCTTTATCCCCATGTCTGATTCCTGTGCCATATAATGACGGGAAAATGACATCATTATCTCTATATGTAAGGTACCAGCAAGGGGCCTGACACAGTGCTGGGAATCAGCATTCTCATTGGTCACTTCTCTTGCATCTATAATGAAAAAAAGTTTTGGGTCAGTAGAATTCTCATTGGGGAATCGGTTTCCATGTGTAATTACGTTTTTCATCAACTTCTATAGAGAACTAGGGGGCGCAGTGGGGCAGCTTTACAGTTGGGTTTAGTGTCCCTTTAAGGACTAGGACTCCAAGGCACATTGTTGATGTAGAGGGGGATGGGAAAACTGGCACATGTGGGCCTGATTCCTCCCAGCCGCTCCCATCTTGGCCTTGGTATTGTGTTGCTGGATATTGTGTGTATTATTAACACTTTATCTACATTTGAGAATGAGTTTGCTAATATTATAGTAGAATAACATGGATGAATAGAAATGGAGCACACACAGTACTGTACCTGTCAGGTCTCTGGCTGTTTCAAGCAACATTTTGATCTCTGGAATTTCTTCATCAGAAATGTTTTTCGTTACACTAGAAATATAAAAAAAAAAAAAAAAGAAAAAGGCACTTAGTAAGAAAAAAAGAGTCACTGTGTGTCACTTATTTTACTCTGCCCCTTCCTCTCTATTATAATAATACTATATAAGGGAACTTTAATGCATTGCAAATTACACAAGTTTGTGTTGGTGCCAACATGGTTTTATGAGTAATAGATCTAATTTACGGGTAGACTGTCTGCCTGGCAGGGAATAGAGGCAACTTGTCTTGGGCCAACACTGAATGTGCCCATGTACAGGGCCACCCTTGGCACCGGCCCTAAATGCTCCTCCATGTTGTAGAAGTGGCGTCACATGTATGGCTGCATGTTAAAGTAAAATGACTCTAAACTGCCTCCAGAATTACCTACCTTTGTCCCAGCATTGTGTCTGACCTGATTCCTCAGTTAGAAGATGATTTTTTCCTTTGCTTCCTTTTGCAGAGTGAAGCCACGCCCCCACTTCCTGTTCAGTTCTCTCATCACTTCGACTACTGTAGTCAAAGTGGAGAGCCTTCTGCACATGCCTGGAGGCAGCAGGAGCCAGTCTGTGCATTAGCAGGGTTTTTTTTTGGATGAGAGACCTGAACAGGAAGTGGGGGTGGGGCTTCACTCTGCACAAGGAAGCAAAGGAAACGATCAACTTCTAACTGAGGAGCCAGGTCAGACACAATGCTGGGACAAAGGTAGGTAATTCTGGAGGCTGTTTAGAGTCATTTTGCTGATAGAAAAAAAAAGTTTACTTATTTTTTAAAATCACTTCCGCTGGAATTGACCTTCACCTCTCCCACCCAGCTCTGCCGCCAGATTTGCCCAGGTATAATCTGATGGCATTTTAGAAGGTTTTATGTTTTTTTTTTTTTAAATGATATTGCCGAGTGATACATATAGTGTGAGTGTATAGATTGGTAGGTGTGGGTTAAGTGTGCTGGGTTTACTTGGATGGGTTGAACTTGATGGACACTGGTCTTTTTTCAACCCTATGTAACTATGTAACTATATGTAACTATAGTTACTGTAATCTGTATAATGCTCAGTCTTAGAAATTCTTACCTGTAGACAAAAATAGGGAATATAAAGTCAGATGATTTTACAAATTTCTCAGCCTCCACAATTCTTTCTGCGAGTCCAAATCCTCTGCTCCACTCCACTCCCTGATCCAGGGGCAATAAATTGGCTAGAAATAAAATTAAGTTAAATCATTATTTTTATCTTTATATATGTATGTGTATACTTATATATATATATGTGTGTGTGTGGACAGGGAGGAAAACTACCCTTTACTATACAGGTCAGCTGTCCCAGGTGCAGGTAAAAAGTAATTATAAACCAAAAATGGTACTGCACTTGTTTTGTATTGTCAGTTAGTACAAATGTTGTTTGGTTCTAGGAAGTAACTAGTGATAAGCGAATCTGTCCCATTTCGCTTCAACAAAAAAATTGTGAAACGTTGAAAATGTTGCACGTCAAAAAATTTTGTTGTGTGTGTCAAGAGAATGACGCCCACGACAATTTTTTTAATTTTGCCTTTTTTTAACCCAGCCTTCCTGGCAGTGAAGAGCTAGGTATAAGAGGTGGCTGAGAGACTTAAGGTCCCCATACACGGGCCGACTATAGCTGCCGATATGGGTCCCTTGGACCGATTCGGCAGCTAATCGGCCCGTGTATGGGGAGAGCAGAGCGGCCTGGCCTACCGATATCTGGCCTGAAATTGTCCAGATCTCGATCGGCCAGGTTAGAAAATCCGGTCGGATCGGGGACCGCATCGCTCATTGATGCGGTCCCCGATCCGACTGCCCCATTGCTGCCCACATAATCCGATCGTTTGGCCCCAGGGCCAAACGATCTGATTATTTTTTTTTTACCTAAATGCTCCCCGATATCGCCCACCCGTAGGTGGGGATATCGGGGGAAGATCCGCTCGCTTGGCGACATCGCCAAGCGAGCGGATCTGCTCGTGTATGGCCACCTTTAGTAGGTGAAGAAGGAGACACAAGCTGAGGTAATATCCAAGATTCCACAAGATTGATGAATGATAAACATAGTTGTTAAACTGAACTCTAGATTTCAAAATGATATAGTTAGCGTAGATATAGTTGGCGTAGTCGGCAGGATGGAAGGCTCTGCCACCAGAATCTTAGGTACAACTGCAGGCCTGTTACCCGTGAGTGCTGTAAATAAACCCAAGTTCAATAAAGCCAAGGATGAGGTTGTTGCCCATTTGGAGGGGTTGCATGGGGAGGTCGCTGTGGCCACAGACTAAATTATTTACCTGAATCCAAAGGGAGAGCCTGATACTCCCTCAGTTTGTGATGGAGCTGGAACCTCTGGAATGAATTGATTGAGATGAACAGTCAGGGCCTAGCCATGGGGATTGAACCTGAGAGCTTCCGGACCTTTTGTTGCTGGCTTGTGACACTGAACGTACCCGTAGCCAGCAAGTTACCTTGGCCCTAATTTGAAGAGTTGGCACTGGGGGCACCAGGACACCTGGCTCACACATGTCTCAGCTAAGAGAAGGGCCCAACTAGAAAGGACTCGAATTAGAGGGACCCGTAGTTAAAGGGAAGCCACTCTAGTCTGGAAGAAAAATGGGTCCCTCAAATTCTAAATAGGCCACCACTATGATACATACCCACCACCCCAACTGATGCTAGTTTGCAAGGGCTGGGCACTGTGTTGGCTCAGGTGCAAAAAGGAACCGAGAAGGTCATGGCAAATGCCAGCTGCACATACACAAGGAACCATGCAAATTCAAACTGGCCTTATTGGCTATTGTTTGGGCAGTCACAGAAAAGTTTTCTGAGTATCTTGTGGGGCGCCATGTGGACATTATACAGATAACAACCTTCTGGTCTGTTTAGCATCTGCATGCTGGGCACCTTGTTCAGCCGGCCAGGTTTGACTACACTATTTATAATAATCCCAGCAAGTACCACCAGAATGCAGGTGCTCGAGAACACCAAGAGGCACCTGTCAGGCAGTTGGATGATGGAAGGGGTTTGAAATTCCCACCCCAGAAAGTGTGAGTACAGGATGGCTGCTGTTGGGGGGCAGGAACTATTCCCCCAAGGTGCACAACAGTCTGATCCAGCTATACAGCAGGCACTCAATTGGATAAGGCAAGGGGAATTTCCCTCAGGTTAGGGGAGGGCCGGCCACTGTAGCCCAATTGTTGCCTCGGGGGTGGGACTGTAGAAAGCAAGAGAGTGTGTCGCCAAAGTAAGTGGCAGTGAGAGACTGAGCAACTCGTTTGCCGGTATTTCTTTGCCTCTGGCTTTCACAAAAAGCTATTGAGCCAAAAGTATTAGTAGTGTACAACTGACTAAAACTGCTAATCTCAGAAACCACTAAAACTAGAAAATGAATGCAAATTACAAAAGTTCTCAAAGAATCGTGCCAAATAAGTTTACATCAAATCATTTTTTTTGGTTTAGATCACCTTTAACTATTTCCTGTCCCTTTATTTGTGCTAGGGGTTGACATGTGGGTGGTGAATTGAAACTTGATACCAGGGTTGCAAGGGAACAAAGAGCAATAGGAAGGCTGGTAGTTTTTCTAGAAAAGCCAAGGCAGAATTTTGGCCACAGCTTTGAGCCAACTGGTCAGAGAATTTTTTCATCTTGACTGAGCACTACTAGCACTACTACACTCTCTTTCATCTGATTCATTAAGAATTCCAGTACTTTAATATATATTTTTATAGGGACTACATATTGCATGGAACTTGCTTTCCAAATGTAAAACTCTCAAATGGTTTAGGACAGGACAGGCCAGGGATGGCTGACGTACCTTGAATATGCTGACACACAATCACTGTTGCCTGGAGAAGGCATTACTTTTACAGCCATGGACTTACCAAGCTGAGCAAATACTTCCGCTGTCTCATAATCGTTCATCACTGAGCAGCCGCGGTTGTCCACCAGCGTCAGGGTGTTGGTCAGCGGATACGTTACTCTGGTTTTAGTGTCGCCGCCTTCTGATTTTTTGGAGTCTGTATAGTTCTGGTAGTCGCCATCTTCCAAGACGTACTTGCAGGTGTTGATGAAGGAGGATTTGCCGTGTCCCAAGAACCCAAAGAGCTGGAGGAGGACCCGGTCGTAGACCTGGTTGCCCTTTGGAGTGGGACAGTCATTAAGGCTGTAGTTATTAATATAACAAGTCAGCTCAGGGATTGTATTCATTTTCCTTCCCGGTGACCTGACTCCCTGTCTGTGCCCCGAGGTGAATAATCACTGATGGAGATGGATGTTTTATAAGGATCAAATGTGAAAGTAAAAGTAATTTCTTCACCAAACACTACTTACATTCAGGAGCAACAACGTCACATCAAATGAGTTACATGTTAAACCAATTCAAGTTAGGTATTAAATACTGTATAATAGGCAGCTGTCTATATTCAGCTATAGGCAATAGAATACACGAGCTGTCTCCGAGAGTGAAGTTCTGCTACATGTATGTGAGTTTAAATACAATGTCCTGGAGCCAAATAGTAACATGGATCTCTGTTTTCTTATCTGGGTATATATTAAAGGAGAACTAAAGTCTAAAATAGAAAATCATTAGAAATGCTGTATTTTGTATACTGAACATAAACATAAACATTCTGAACTTACTGCACAAGCCCAGAGGTTGAGAAGCCTAATTAAAGTAATGATTTATGCTTTCAAAGTTGTCCACAGGGGGCTGCCATCTTGTTACTTTGTTATACCATCTTCTATAAGATCTGGCTCCTGCACATGCTCAGTTTGCCCTGGGCTGCTGTTGGGAGGCGGAGCTTAGGGAACGTAGTAAATTATCAAAACAACAGCACAAAGCCAGTGGCTGCATAAATATGCAAAAGAATCCTCCAATGAGAATCCCAGCTGATCTGTATAAATCTGGCTCCCTGTTCTCTGTTCCTGCAATTGGAGTTGGGAGCATTAAGCACAGTTTCCCAGCACTGAACAAGTCTGTCCCTTTATCCCCATGTCTGATTCCTGTGCCATATAATGACGGGAAAATGACATCATTATCTCTATATGTAAGATAATATCAAAATGGCTGATATAGTGCTGGGAATCTAATTAGCATTCTCATTGGTCAATGCTCTTGTGTATATATTTTTTCCTTCAACCTCCATAGAGAACTAGGTGGAACCTACAAATGATCCCATTGGCACAGAGACACAGGTGCATCATGGGTACAGGTACATATAAACTAGCGCTGCCCTATTATACACATTGTATTACAAAATATAACTAAAAAAAAAAAAGTTTTAGCTTAGTATTTAGACATAACTTGTTTATAACAGACTCCCAAATATTCCCATATCCCCATCCCCCAAAATATCAGCTCAGAAGATAATTGTGGCTTTTTCTAAGCAAAACACATTCTGAATTCTATCCTTCTACAAATGACTCTCTCTAACACTTGCATTACACTGACCAAAGCAAAGGGTTGCTGAGCAGCCTGGGGGTTCCATACACAGCCTGTTTATAATAGTGAGAGCCCAAACTCTGAGCTCAGTGTCAGTCACTTTGCATCCTGGGAAGGAACATAGTGTTTGTGCAGAGGTTCCCCTGTACATATCATGTTGTTCTGCCTATACACCTACTGGCACAGTTTGGCCTCTCCCCGTGTGTAATGCACACAAACCCCCATGCAACTGCTTCATAAACACTTTGAAAGATGTGATTTGACTGTTGTGTGGTTGTATATATAAAAGCAAAAAAAAAAAAAAATAGCCCCAGTGCTAACGCTAGTAATACTCTGTACCTTAGCCATGGGGGGGAGTGTAAGGTGCATATACAGTCACTGTATTACATACAGACAAACCTTTCCAATGGGGCAGTTTATTCCCAGAGGGGCTGTTGGGTAATAGCAAAGTGACTGAAACTTTTGTCACAGCTTCTGCCTCTGTTTCCAACCTTTGTAACTTATATTTGTTACACAGCTCAGTATTTGGAATCATTACAAGGTGGAAAGAAAAGCCCCACTAAGGATTCAGCTAAAGTCTCGCCCCAAGCTGAAAAAGACTTCAGTTATTTAGAGAGCAGCCAGACAGGACTGTGATTGGTTGGCCTGTATGCATGTTTAATAGTGACCAGACCAAGCAGGCAGGGGAAAGAAGAATATTGTGAGTCGATCCCTAAGCTCAGGTCACTGACATCAGCCAAGAGCAGACTGAGCATGTGCAGTAGTTGGGCAAGGCAAAAGATGGAGAGCTACTGTGGGCATCTTCAGGGGAATGGGGCTTTATTTCTATAGAGCTTTGGTGGCTTTGGGCTGGTACAAGGGCTCAAAACACATAGCTAAACATTTCTAGCCATATTCATGTTTAGGGTTTAGTTGTCCTTTAAAGTCAATGAGATCCCTTATTGGGCTAGCTTAGGGGCCTAACTGTGTATAAGAGAGCCCCAGCCCTCCAGGGCCAATTAATATTCAAAATAATCCTCCAATAAAAATCCCAGCTGACTATCAGCCCAACTGATTGGTGCCTTTTAATTACACATGGAAACCAATTCATTAATGAGCATTCTACTGACCCAAAACTAATTAAAAATGCAAGAGAGCTGTCCAACACTGTTTCCCAATACTTTGACAGCTATCTTGCTTTTATCATACATATAGAGAGTATTCTGTGTTATTTTTTTCCTTTATTATATGGCACAGGAATCAGACATGGGGATAAAGGGACAGACTTGTTCAGTGCTGGGAAACTGTGCTTAATGCTCCCAACTCCAATTGCAGGAACAGAGAACAGGGAGCCAGATTTATACAGATCAGCTGGGATTCTCATTGGAGGATTATTCTGCATATTAATTGGCCCTGGGGGGCTGGGTCTCACACACAGGCACATAATGAGCAAACTGGGGCACTAAGTACCATTTGCATGTTAGTGACACAACATGGCCGCCCACACTGGGAGCCCCTCCTGTTGCTGGGGGCATAGTGCCCGTTAGGAGCATTTTTTGCACAAAATGGTATTGTTTCCCCCAACCAGAGTGTGGGCTCTATTAATCTGCACTTCCAGTGGGGTAAACCATTTTCCATTAATAGGTGCTCTTTAAGCTCAATGCCCATCACATTTTGGAATCCTCTCTTACAGTTCTAGGTAACAACATTTAGCTTGAGAAAAAACATAAATGTTCTAAAACCCTTCTATTATTATGACCTTGTGATGAATTATCTTTTAATACATTACCCAGCAACGAAAGCATTATATGGGAACAGCGATACCAGTTACAGATAACAAGACCTTTAGCCCCATATTCACTATAAAGTTTTTCCCACAGAGCATTTTTTTTCTCCACTACAACCACATGTGTAAAAACTGAGGTAGACAAGAAAAACGCATGTGGTTATAGTTAAATATAAAGGGGTTTTTTTTGTATATCATTATAAGAGATGAAAAAGTACTGCAATTAAAGTGGCAAAACATCTTTATATGGCTTGGGCGTATTCAATTTGGATGCAGAATGGCTAATTGGGAGGCTGCACATTTATCAAAAAATCCAAACTGAAAAAGCTCGTGCGGGAAAAAACGCAGAAAAGTCACCAAACTTTGACTCTTTCAAATTGTTGCACCAAAACCGCAACTTTTTCAAACTGTCACAAAGAAAGATCTTCCAGGGAAGGGACATCTGCCATTGACTTCTACTTGACGTCGGCTAGCTTTAGCTGTCGAATTGCCGTATTCAGATTTTTAATCATTTTGATGCGTCGTAAATCTTGGAAAAGTCACAACTTTTTTTTTAGCAAATTGAGAAAAAAAATCGAACCATTGGTAAATGGCCCCCTAAAAGATAGCTGCTGAGGTCCAGGGGAGTACCTCTAACCCCACTAGGGAAATAAGTGTTGCAAATGAGTTCAGGCCGTGGGCTGAAGGTGGGCTCCATCTGGGAGCTGTAGTCCAGCAACATCAGGGTTGTATTCTTAAAGCAATATTGCCCAATAAAACTTTCCCAGCTCTCTAGGGCCCGCATTGGCAGCATTGAAATGCAAAAGAATCCTCCAATGAGAATCCCAGCTGATCTGTATAAATCCGGCTCCCTGTTCTCTGTTCCTGCAATTGGAGTTGGGAGCATTAAGCACAGTTTCCCAGCACTGAACAAGTCTGTCCCTTTATCCCCATGTCTGATTCCTGTGCCATATAATGACGGGAAAATGCCATCATTATCTCTATATGTAAGGTACCAGCAAGGGGCCTGACACAGTGCTGGGAATCAGCATTCTCATTGGTCACTTCTCTTGCATCTATAATTAAGTTTTGGGTCAGTAGAATTCTCATTGGGGAATTGGTTTCCATGTGTAATTACGTTTCTTATCAACTTCTATAGAGAACTAGGGGGCGCAGTGGGGCAGCTTTACGGTTGGGTTTAGTGTCCCTTTAAAGAGAGAGAACCAATTACGAAAAGGAACAATCCATTAACAGACTAAAAGATGACAATCATAAAGGACTACTCTCCAACTACAGACAGGAGGGATATGTGCCTAGAGCTGGGGTCCTATTACCCCCTTACCATTGTGCCCTACGCACGTGCCTCTTCCCTCCCCGGGGCCATACTTTTTTGTCTTTTGGTTTAATCACAAATTGTTTCTTAAGCTAAACCGGACAAACTGGGAAAATAAATCTACTCCATGTTTGGTCGGTTTGTACACACTAAAGGGCTGATTCACTAAAGTGCGTTAAAATGAGCGCTATTTATAGCATGCGTTTAAAAGGTTATCGTGTCTAATTTTTTCAGCGCCTTAATGCACGATTCACTAAAAGTATATTTGCGTTAATTTACACCCAATGCTGTTTGCACTATTTAAGTCTCGAAGACATGTTAGCCATACACGCCATTACTTGCAGAAAATAACTGTATCAAAAATGCCCATTTCCCTGCAAACTGGCGGCTGCCCACTCTGGGGCCAACACAGACTGAATAAATCCCACTGCAAAGTCCGTATTGTGTTGCCAAAAGCTCATTAACTGTACTTTTCTATAATTACCGTCAGCCCCTAGTAGGGGTTAATTTTCGCACAGACTAATGCGATATTTAGCGCGTCTATGGGGCGTATTTATTATGCTGTGTAAAACTAATTCGCCGAGAAAACGGAATAAAAAGAACGCCGGATATTACGCCGTTATTTTCCATAAGTTCCGGTGGAATAAAAAACGTGTAAAAAAATTTCGCCAATTTTATGCTGATTTTACGCCGTTTTTACACGGCGAAGCCTGGCGATGTGTGGCGAATTTTCTCAACGTTTTTTACACAGCATAATAAATATGCCCCTATGTGTTTGTGAATGATGCGTTAGTGTTATTTCTGCGCGCTAATTAACACGATGCAGTTGCGCTATTTAACGCACGCGATATGCGACTTAACGCATGCGATAATACTATAGCGAATTGCGCGTTTTTTCCGCATCTATTTTTCCGCAAAAAAGCATGCGATATGCGCTATCGCACTTTAGTGAATCAACCCTTAAATGTTATTATTTGAATAGATGACTATGAATAATGTAAATCTATGTACTTTGCCCCTATGCTAGTATATACTCAGAATGAAAGTGAAATTAGTTTGGTTAAAATTAATCCAAAGTGCGTGAGTAATAAACCAGCAAGTGCCAATCCCGTTTGGGGATCTAATCTGGAAAAGTGTTTGTGTCAAGTTCTAAAAAAGGAAAAACAAGCAATTAAGCAATTAACACTAATTATACTTTGGGGGGGTGAGTAAGAGCCTAATAAAGAATATCAGGCAGTTTAGTTGGTAACAAGACAAGAATCATTCCAGCCGGAGGGCTACCAACCTAATGAGCAGAATGGTGTTCAACTGACCAACCCATCCAAACCCACTTACACGGGTATCTCCTGTCAGAAATAAGCTTGATACAAATGTTTTATGGTCATGTACTCATCTAAATATAGAAATGGGATTTAAAATTTATTGAAAATTTCTGCAAAATCCATGCTAGCCCCGCCCATCTGTTCCACTTCCTGCTGCCTCCTTTCTCAGGCTGTGCAGGGGGGGCGGCGGCACTGTAGGATAGGAACCAATCAGCAGCAATAAAACAATATTTATTGGCTCAAAATTAAACAAACAATTCAACAAAAAACAAACATATTAGACATACTATACCAAACAATGGATAGGTAAAACCCAGTGCCTCATGGTACCCACTCTCCTAACACGTTTCGCACCATTGGGTGCTTCATCAGAGGAGGTGTGGCATGTTTGTGTCATTTCCTTTATATACCCAAATGACACAAACATGCCACACCTCCTCTGATGAAGCACCCAATGGTGCGAAACGCATGAGGACAGTGGGTACCTAAAGGGCACTGTGCCCCCAGCAACAGGAGGGGCTCCCAGTGTGGGTGGCCATGTTGTGTCACTAACATGCAAATGGTACTTAGTCCCCCAGTTTGCTCATTATGTGCCTGTGTATGTGACCCAGCCCTCCAGGGCCAATTAATATGCAAAAGAATCCTCCAATGAGAATCCCAGCTGATCTGTATAAATCCGGCTCCCTGTTCTCTGTTCCTGCAATTGGAGTTGGGAGCATTAAGCACAGTTTCCCAGCACTGAACAAGTCTGTCCCTTTATCCCCATGTCTGATTCCTGTGCCATATAATGACGGGAAAATGCCATCATTATCTCTATATGTAAGGTACCAGCAAGGGGCCTGACACAGTGCTGGGAATCAGCATTCTCATTGGTCACTTCTCTTGCATCTATAATTAAGTTTTGGGTCAGTAGAATTCTTCTAGAATTCTTTTTAGTGCCTGTAAGAGCATTTTTTGCACAAAATGGTAGTGCTGTTTAAGAGCCCATCCCTATTAAAGCTATAGGATGCCTTTAATGTCCAGTCCTTATTATATTCACACCGGTAGCAGAGACTGTAATCCCATAAAGGGATGGTAGCACTGACGGGGTTAAACCAGCAGTTGCAGCAAATAGTCAGAAGGAAAGTGAAAGGAGCAGAACAGGAAAGCAGGTCAATAACAGGAAATCATGTAATAAAAACTGCCAGTGTGCGGTCTAACCCACACGGTAACTGTGACCAGAAATATGTGCTTAGATTTATGTAGAATTACATACAGAATTACTTAGAAAGCAAATAGAGTTGAAGGAGAGCTAAAGCCTTAAAAAGGTTATGGGTAAATGCTGTACCTTATATTTGGGGTTTTTGTACCAGTTCAGAGCCCCAAAGCCCTAGAGAAATAAAGCCCCATGCCCTGAGGGTGCCCACAGTAACTCTCCATCTTCTTTCTTACCTCTGGCCTGAGCTTAGGGAGCGACAATTATCATCAGCCCCCAGTAAAGTTAAACCTGAGGCCATATTGTCAACTTGCCTTATGGCTAACATGCTCCTGTTTGTATCCATTGTAATGCTTTTGTGTTCTTAAATGAGCCCTATGTAAAGAGATGTGATAAGGATAAAATAAAGAATATGTAACAGGGTAGATAGAGAGATACACGTAGATAGATAGATAGATAGAGAGAGAGAGAGAGAGAGAGATAGATAGATAGATAGATAGATAGATTGATTGAGAGATGATAGATAGATAGATAGATAGATAGATAGATAGATAGATAGATAGATAGTGATATATAATGATAGATAGATAGATAGATAGATAGATAGATAGATAGATAGATGGATGGATGGATGGATGGATAGATAGATAGATAGATAGATAAATAGATAGATAGTGATATATAATGATAGATAGATGATAGATAGATAGATAGATGATAGATAGATGATAGATAGATAGATAGATAGATAGATAGATAGATAGAGATAGACAGACAGGCAGACAGACAGACAGACAGACAGACAGACAGACAGACAGACAGATAGATAGATAGATAGATAGATAGATAGATAGATAGATAAATAGATAGATAGTGATATATAATGATAGATAGATAGATAGATAGATAGATAGATAATTAAATAGATAGATAGTGATATATAATGATAGATAGATGATAGATAGATAGATAGATAGATAGAGATAGATAGATAGATAGATAGATAGATAGATAGATAGATGATAGATAGATAGATAGATAGATAGATATAGATAGACAGACAGATAGATAGATAAATAGATAGATAGTGATATATAATGATAGATAGATAGATAGATAGATAGATAGTGATATATAATGATAGATAGATAGATGATAGATAGATAGATAGATAGATAGATAGATAAATAGATAGATAGATAAATAGATAGATAGATGATAGATAGATAGATAGATAGATAGATAGATAGATAGATAGATAGTGATATATAATGATAGATAGATGGATGGATGGATAGATAGACAGACAGACAGATAGATGATATAAAGGATATGGAAACTAGAGAGGGGAATGATGTCCATCACAGACTAATGACATACCGAGTATATCAGGCGGAAATCACCGAGTACTCTCAGGAGGAGCCATGGCAATGTTCCAGCAGTCAGATATATATATGTATAACTCTCACAGAGGGGGGAGACTTTATACTTCTGTTTCAATTTAAGAATCAACAGAGAAGAAGGCAGTGAAACACTGAGTCGGGGTAAGAGGCACATTCTCACTTCTAACTATATCCCCTTCCTCCACTTTCTATCTTGGCTCTTTCCTATTCATTAACAGTGAGCAGATACATTGTATTTTGTGATTGTGCTAAGAAATACTGAAACAAAATGCCTTTCCTGTTCTTGTGTGTTTTTTTTTTTTTTTTTTTTGCTCAATGCGTTGTCTTTTATTAAACAATTCAGCAAGGTACATACATTCATGCAGTGCGTAATTTACAGTGGTATGGGTAGGCATATAATAGTACAAGTTACATGCAATTACGTTGTTACCCTGGTAGGTGTTGCGTTTTGGGAGATTTCCCCTTTGAGGTGGGACTTAGCCTGTTTTGGGTTAGGTTGCGTGGGTCTTGCTACATGGGGGACTGGTTATTGTTGGGTACCATCTGCCCAGTGACGCCAGATTTGTAGGAATTTTAGCATCTGGCCTTTTTTGTCCAGTATTGTTCTTTCAAGTGTTGCCAAGTCCTCCATCGCTTTCCTCCATTCATGTATGGAGGGAGGTTCAGTGTCCTTCCAATGCAGGGTTAATATCCTCTTGGCTTGGAACAGTGTCTTTGCGATAAATATCTTTGTATGTAGGTCCAGTGAGGGATTGAGGTCAAGTGCCAGGAGACATTTTCTGGCGTCACCGGGGCCCCATTCTGGAATTTTATTCATTAACCAGTCGCAGACCCCATCCCAGTAGGCTTTGAGATGTGTACATCCCCATAGTGTGTGTACCAATGTGGCTATTTCGGTTTTACATCTATGGCAGTAGGGAGAACTTACTACTTTCATTACATGCAGTCTTTGAACTGTGTAGTAGGCCCTATGTATTGTGTAGAGTTGTAGTAGCTTATGCCTTTGGGAGAATGATACTATCTTTGGGGTTTCAAGGACCCAGTCCCATTGGTCATCTGAAATTGACCCTAGTTCCTCTTCCCACCGGGCTCTAGACCCTAGTTCGGTGTTGCTATACACTGGTTTACTGAGCAGTTTATACAGGGTAGACATCTTGCCTTTTTGAGTAGGGTTTAGCAGACTCTCTAGTACCTGGGAGTTATTTACCTCGAGGTCTGTACCAGGCCAGCGTGTTGTTAAGGCTGTTTTGAGCTTGTGGTACGTTAGCCATTGGTTGGTTGGCAGATGCCTGTCTTTTTGCAGGGTAGAAAACGGTATAGTTTGGCCGTTTTCCCATACATCTCCCAAGGTGGTTATGCCAAGGGTTTGCCAAACTTTAGAGGGGTTACATTGTGCCATTTTGGGGAGGATAGCGTTTTGCCATATTGGCATTTGTGGCGGGTAGCCTGTATATTTTATCAGTTTGTGTGCAGTGGACAGCACCGCGCATTGTAGTGCCGTAATTGGAAGGTGCTCATTGTTTATGTGCTTGATTAGCAGGGCATGCCAGGGTGTTTCCATGCCGTTGGTTGCTTGTGACCACAGCTGGAAGAGTGGGGGTGAGAGCTCATTGTGGATCATAGGGGAGATATGAGTTAGCTGTGCCGCTAGGTAGTACATATACATGTCTGGCAGGGCTAGTCCACCTTTGTCCCTGGGTCTCATTAGGGTGCTGAGGCGGAGCCTTGCTCTCGAGGTTCCCCAGATAAATTTGGTAAATTGTGAGTGTATTTTGGTAAAAGTTTTCTTGGGGATTCGGATCGGAGAGTGCCATAGGATGTATAGCATTTTAGGTTGTATAAACATTTTTATCAGATGTATTCTCCCTGTTGGACCTAGTGGTAGCGTTTCCCATGTTCTGAATTTCTCCTGAACCCACAAGAGCAGGGGGTTTAGATTAAGCTCTGTGTATTTTGCAATGTGTAGTGCTACCTGGATGCCAAGGTAAGTAAATTTGGTGGTGACTTGTAGGGGGCAGGGCTCCCCGGGGTTGCCTCTATATTTATCATCTACTAGGAATAGTGTTGACTTGGACATGTTCGTGTTTAGCCCTGAGATTAGGCCAAACTTGCCCGTGAGTTCTGTCAAAGCTGTTAGCGATTGGCCCGTGTCTCCCAGGTATACTAAGGTGTCATCAGCGTATAGCTGGATTATTTCAATTGTGCCTTTTAGTTCGTAGCCCCGTATCCGTGGGTGCTTACGTACTGCCTGAGCAAAGGGCTCGATGGCCAAGGCGAAGAGTAGGGGGGATAGTGGGCAGCCTTGCCTTGTGCCCCTGGAGAGTGTGAAGTTGGAGGTACAGAGTGAGTTGATACGCAGGGTGGCCCTTGGGGATTTGTATAGTAGCTGGACCATATTTATGAACCTTGGACCAAAGCCTAGCTGTTTCAAGACACACCATAAGTATGACCATTCCACCGTGTCGAACGCCTTAGCTATGTCTAAGGCTGCTATTGCTCTGTTGCCTGTGTTGCTAGGTGTGAGTGATAGGTTCAAGTAGAGCCTTCTGGTGTTCAGGGCAGTTGTTTTGGTAGGTATGAACCCTATTTGGTCTGGGTTGACTAGTGTTTTTATTACTCTGGCCAGTCTACGTGCTAAGATCTTTGCGTATATTTTGACATCTGTGGTTAGTAGGGATATAGGTCTAAATGACTCACAGAGCTGCGGATCTTTACCAGGTTTGGGTAGTAATATTATAGCTGCCTCGTACATTGATTCAGGGAAAGTACCTGTTGATATAGCTTCCCCATACATTTTGGTAAGGAGTGGTGTTAGGGATTTGGCGTGTTTCTTGTAGAGTTCTATTGGGATTCCATCGGAGCCTGCTGCTTTCCCTTGTGGGAAGGAGTCTATGGCTTCTTGAGTTTCTATGTCTGTGATCTTGGCTTCTAGGAATTCCCTATACTCTTGAGGTAAGGATGGTAGGTTCAGTGGTTCTAGGAAGGCTCTTATGTCATCTGTTAGGACCTGTGATTTAGCAGAGTAGAGGTCAGTGTAGTATGCGACTAGCAGGTTTTCAATCTCCCCTGGGTCTGTGCATAGTGTGCCATTGCTGTCCTTTAGAGCAGGGATAGGGGGAGGGGTGGTATGTGCCTTGGCCAGGTGGGCTAGCATTTTACCTGAGCGTTCCCCGTGCTCGTAGATATTAATTTTTGAGAAGTAGTGTTTATGTTGGGCTCTTTGTCTGAGGCTGTCTGCATATTTTTCTTGTGCCTCGCGTAGCGCAGCTAGGGTTTCAGGGGTTTGGAGGTTGGCTGCCTGTATGTCTAGTTGGGATACCTGGTGTTCTAGCTCTGTATGTGCGGCTTTCGCTTGCTGTTTGTATGCTGATATTTCAGCTGATATAGAGTTGCGGAGATACACCTTTAGAGCGTCCCAAAAGGGAAGTATCTGGTTTACGCTCTGGTTTAGCATCATAAATTCTTTAATGCTGGCTTCTACTGTAGCAAAATTATCGAGTATATTCAGCCATGTAGGGTTAATGGCTGGTCTGGAGTTCTTAATTCTATAGGGGAGTTGCCATTGAAGTTGTACTGGTGCGTGATCTGAGATTCCTCTCGGGAGGTAGGTTACCTTCTTAATGTAGGGAATCATTGCAGCGTTAACTAGTACTAAGTCAATTCTAGAAAGGGATAGATGGGATGTTGAGAAGAAGGAGAATTGGCGAGTGTTGGGGTTGGCTATTTTCCAGGGGTCTAACAGTGCCAGTGACTTTATCACCTGTGCAAATTGGGTTGTTTTGGGGGGTACCTTGTCTGGTTGTCTCCATGTCCTATCGATGCTGGGAGTAAGGACTTCATTGAAGTCTCCTGCTATTATACACAGTGCGTGTGGGAATTTGGACATTTCGTCCGCAAGTACCTGCAGTACCTCTGGGTCATATGGTGGAGGTATGTAGATATTTGCCAGTATGAGTTCACATGCATATAGGTAACAGTGTAAAAATAGATATCTGCCTTTGGGGTCTGACTTCAAGGATTCATACCTGAAGGGGACTTTTTTCCCTATGAGGATAGCTACACCGGAGGAGTGTGTGGAGTACGTAGCGTGGTAGGACCAACCAACCCAGGGCCTTTTAAGGGCTAGTATTTTAGATCCAGTCAGGTGTGTTTCTTGCAGAAATGCAATAGAGGTATTGTGCTTTTTCAGGAAATCTAGAACTAGTCTGCGTTTAATGGGGCAGTTTAGGCCCCTAACGTTCCAGCTAGTCAACTGGATAGCCATAGTCTCTCCGGGTTGGGTAGTACCACGCACCTACTGTTGGCCATTTTCCTTGGGTTTTCCCTACGGACCATTTACCATAAAGCATTGAGCATATAACATTGAGCATTTAACATTGAATATAACACAATAACAGGATTGTCAGAACTGCTTTGCTGTACTTAAACGGCGTACAGGTAAGTACACATTCCCAACCGTTGCCCCCCTCCCCTTCCACCCATTCCCCAATTTTGGGTAGAATTGGTCCCATAAGTAAACTTGTAAAAACTTTTAGTAGCTTCTTTGGGGGTGAGTCGTGGCGCCCTGTTCGGCACAGTGCTTTCCCAGGTTACCGGGAACTAGTGGCTTGTGGCTCGTGCGGAGAAGAGCTGGAGCCGCTGGGGTGTCACCCGGGATGGGATGGGTTCTCTATCACTGGGGTGGTGATGGGCTAGCAGTGTACGCACTGCTCGTAGCTTAGGCCGCATG
Source organism: Xenopus tropicalis (assembly GCF_000004195.4). Taxonomy (NCBI): domain Eukaryota; kingdom Metazoa; phylum Chordata; class Amphibia; order Anura; family Pipidae; genus Xenopus; species Xenopus tropicalis. The sequence goes on along the minus strand of NC_030685.2, from coordinate 9,017,810 downwards.
GTAAGTGTCGTATCGCAGTGCATGGCAGGTGCCTGGGAGCCCTTAGCTGGTGTAAGGTATAGGGAACAGGTTCGTTTCTTTGGCAGCGGGCGGGAGTTAGGGAGTGTAGAGTACTTACGGACCCTTAGGGTGTTTCTGGGTCTTTGAAGCGGCTTGCCCAGGTGTTATGGTGGTATTCCTCTGGCGTCCATCCAGGTTAGTAATTCCTGGGGTGCCGTGAAGAAGTGCGATTTACCATCCGCTTGGACTCTTAATCGAGCTGGATACATCATGGCGTAGGTTAGGCCTGCGGCACGTAAGCGGTTTTTCCCACTCTGGAAGCCTGCTCGTTGTCGTTGAATTTCGGCAGAGTAATCCGCATAAATTGATATGCTTGCAGCTTGATATCGCAGTTGGCCTTGCGTCCTCGCGAGTGTTAGAATTTTGTCGCGGTCTCTGGCGTTGAGCAGCTTAGCGATCAGCGGTCTAGGCGGTGCCCCTGGGGGTGCTTGTCTGGTGGGGACTCTGTGAGCCCTTTCTATTGCAAAGGTGTTGGAGAGCTGGTCTGTTCCAAACGCTTCTTTTAGCCATGATTCTAGGAAGGATTCTGGCGCACTCCCTTCCGACTGCTCCGGGAAGCCGACAAATCTTAAATTGCTGCGTCGTAGGCGATTCTCCAGGTCGTCCGATTTGCGTTGGCATTCCGTTACCAGTTTTTGTACTGATTGGCACTGCTCAGGGAGGTTTCTGCAGGAGTCTTCAAGGTTGCTCACCCTGGCTTCGACCGCAGTAGTTCTCTCCCGTAGTTTCTGCAAGTCGCCTTTTATTATTGACAGGTCGATTTTGATTTCTTCCGTTTTGTTATTTATCAATGTCGTGCATGCGCTGTTTGCCGAGCGTATCTCTACCAGTACATCATGGAGGGTAGGCTCAGTGACCGTTGGTATTTCGGCTTGTCGTTGGTTTGCAGTTCCCGCTGCCGGTTGCTCGCTGTGTTTAGTAGGGGATCCTGGGGTAGAGGCAGGCCTTTCTGCCGCGCCGCCATTTTGGACAGTCTCGCGAGCAAACTTTTCTAGTCGTGCTGCTGCTTCCGTGGCCCTTTTTTGTGCCCTGTTTTGCCCCATTAGTTCCCTCTGTGGTAAGGGGTCCCAGCTGGGATCGTCGGGCTCCGTATTTAAGTAGTGTAGGGAGTTAGTTCAGGATATTTTCCCGGGTGTTGCAGCGGAGCTCCAGTTTGTGCGTGTGCTCACATCAGCGTCAGACCACGCCCCCCGTTCTTGTGTGTTTTACTTGTATCCAAGTTACATAGAATCTTTTAAAGGAACAGTTCGGGGTAAAAATGAAACTGGGTACAATAGACAGACTGCGCAAAATAAACATTTGTAATATAGTAGAGTTCTGGCTATTATAGCATGTATTGAAAATTATGAGTTAATTGGTATCACTGAGACCTGGTGGGATGAAATATGCGACTGGGCTGTGAATTAAAAAGGGGGGAGGGGTTTGTCTTTATGTAAAGTCAGATTTAAAGCCATGTAATAAAGACATTACCAATGAAAACGTCAAATCTCTTTGGGTAGAAATTTCAGTAGGGCTGAAGGTCACAAAGAAAATGATCATTGGTGTATGTTATAAACCCCCCATATAGATGAGGGGGATGAGGCCCAGCTATTGTTGCAAATGGAGGAGGCTTCAAAACTGGGTCAAGTTGTTATTATGGGGGACTTTAATTATCCGGACATTGACTGGAGTAATGGGGTGGCTAAGTCAGAAAAAGCTAGTAGGTTTGTAAATATGCTAAATGACAACTTTTTATTTCAGGCAGTTCAAGAACCCACTAGGAATGACGCTATTTTGGACCTGGTGATTTCTAATAATAATGAACTCATCTCTAACATTTGTGTGGGTGAGCATTTGGGGAACAGTGATCACAACATGGTCTCCTTTGAGATAATGCTGCAGAGACAGCGCTATAAGGGAGGAACTAAAACGCTCAATTTTAGACGTGCAGACTTTGCCAGTATAAGGGCATCTCTGCAATGTGTCAACTGGGAAAGGCTTTTCATGGGGTTAGACACAGAAGGGAAATGGAACATCTTTAAAACATTGCTTTGCAGGTATACACAGCAGTATATTCCCCTTGTAAGCAAGGAGAGGCATCGCAAAGCAAAACCTTTATGGCTGAATAAAAGAGTTAGGGTCGAGGTTGGTAATAAAAAACCTGCTTGTAAAGCATTCAAGTTAGCTGGGGCAGCTGGGGCTTTCATCAGGTACAAAATTATTTTTTAATTATGTGAATAGTAAAAAAAATGAAGCAAGAAGGGGTGGGAACCTTATTATCACAGGGGGGTAAGTTGGTTGATGAGAACGGGGAAAAAGCAGAAATTTTGAACTCTTAGTTTTCATCTGTCTATACATCTGAGGAGCCAGATAATGAAGGCTTCCCTTTTAATATACCCAGTGCTAGTAATTTAGAAAACTATAGGCCTGTTAGTTTGACGTCAGTAGTAGGAAAACTTTTGGAAGGGGTAATTAGGGATAGGGTACTTGAATACATTGCAGTTCACAATACTATTAGTTTGTGCCAGCATGGTTTTATGCGTAACAGATCTTGCCAGACTAATTTAGTCGCCTTTTATGAGGAGGTGAGCAGGAACCTTGATGCTGGAATGGCAGTGGATGGGATCTACTTGGACTTTGCTAAAGCGTTTGATACAGTACCTCACAGAAGGTTAATGATCAAATTAAGGAATATTGGCCTAGAACATAATATTTGTAATTGGATAGAGAACTGGCTGAAGGATAGAGTACAAAGAGTGGGGGTAAATGGAACATTTTCTAATTGGACCAGTGTGGTTAGTGGGTACCGCAGGGGTCAGTCCTTGGGCCTTTGCTTTTTAACTTTATTTATTAATGACCTGGAGGTGGGCATAGACAGTACTGTTTCTATTTTTGCTGATGACACAAAATTGTGCAAAACTATAAGTTCCATGCAGGATGCTGCCGCTTTGCAGAGCGATTTGACAAAATTAGAAAACTGGGCAGCAAACTGGAAAATGAGGTTCAATGTTGATAAGTGCAAAGTTATGCACTTTGGTAGAAATAATATAAATGCGAACTATCTACTGAATGGTAGTGAGTTGGGGGCATCCTTAATGGAGAAGGATCTGGGGGTTTTAGTAGATCACAAGTTGTCTAATTCCAGGCAGTGTCATTCTGTGGCTATTACAGCAAATAAAGTGCTGTCTTGTATAAAAAAGGGCATTGACTCAAGGGATGAAAACATAATTTTACCCCTTTATAGGTCCCTGGTAAGGCCTCACCTTGAGTATGGGGGGCAGTTTTGGGCTCCAGTCCTTAAGAGGGATATTAATGAGCTGGAGAGAGTGCAGAGACTGCAACTAAACTGGTAAAGGGGAGGGAAGGGTTAAACTATGAGGTGAGACTGTCGAGGTTGGGGTTGTTTTCTCTGGAAAAGAGGCGCTTGCGAGGGGACATGATTACTCTGTACAAGTACATTAGAGGGGATTATAGGCAGAAAGGGGGGGTTATTTTTTCCCATAAAAACAATCAACGCACCAGAGGCCCCCCCTTTAGATTAGAGGAACGGAGTTTCCATTTGAAGCAGCGTAGGGGAGTTTTTACAGTGAGGGCAGTGAGCTATTGTGATACTAATACCTACAGTTAGTATTACTGGTTGTATATATAGTTTATGTATGTGAGTGTATAGATTGGTAGGTGTGGGTTGTGGGTGCTGGGTTTACTTGGATGGGTTGAACTTGATGGACTCTTTTTTCAACCCTATGTAACTATGTAACTATTATGTTAGACATCTGCCCACTCCAGCCTTTATAGATGACATATTTGCCTAACTAACTATACTGATTTTTTTTTTATTTTACACCATTACCCAGTTTCAGTTTTACACTGAACTGCTCCTTTAAGCACAGTTTCCCAGCACTGAACAAGTCTGTCCCTTTATCCCCATGTCTGATTCCTGTGCCATATATTGACGGGAAAATGACATCATTATCTCTATATGTAAGGTACCAGCAAGGGGCCTGACACAGTGCTGGGAATCAGCATTCTCATTGGTCACTTCTCTTGCACTTAAAATTAGGTTTTTGGTCAATAAAATTCTCATTGGTGAATTTTTTTCTGTGTTTTTCATGGAAAGCAGGAGGGGAACCCAAGGCACCATGGAGACATCAATGGACAAATTACTTTCCAAAGTGGATTCTGAAAAATGCGTGGGCATCGAAATATCCAACAAGAGTAGTTCTATCATCTTATCGTGTCCAAGGTAAACTATATGTGGAACAATCTGTGTATATCAGTGTGGTACATCATAGCACAACATATCACAGCATTTATTACAATGGAAGAATGTGTGAGAATAATCTAGTTCTTTTGTATTTAACCTGCCCCTAAACTGCCCCAGGTCAGTGATACTTACCCCCTACTGATATTCAGCTAGCAATGTAGTGTAGGGACCCATAGGGTTAAGCTCCCTATGGCTTTATCCCTTACCTCTTCACAATATTTACTGTTATTGGGCAGAGCCCTTATACTCAGGTTTCAGTTATGTAACTGTATCCCTTATAGGTTTCACAGGTTGACCACCCCCCTGCAGACTGATATAGAGCCTAGCAAGGAGGAGTGGCTTCCTCTTTGGCTGCAGGCTGTGTCCCAAGCAGAGCTCCAACTGAGCCTGGGTGCAGACTGTAGGCCCCAGAAGCAATTGTACCCTAGGGGACCATTTACCCTAGTGAAAGTCGGGGACAGGGCCCTGTGAATGAGAACAAGTCAGCACAGAAGATTATTTAATAGCACTCTCTAGGAGAAGTGAGCTTAGTCAGTCTAGCTAGAAAGGGCAGCCTTTAGCCTCACCAAAGGAGACTCTAAGGGTTTAGCCTACCCCAGGTTCTGTATGCCTTGCTGTAGGGACCACAGTTAAGACAAAGGCTCAGGCAGTACTTACCCCTGAATCACCGTTGGCTGGAGGGATCCGTTCCAGTAAAGGGCATCCATCTTGGGCTCTCAGCTAATACCTCTGCATGTCTCCACTGTGGGCAATACTGTCTCTGAAGGTCACAACTGCGATTTACACTGTGACATTCTATACCAACTGCTGTGAGTATATGATTACCCTGCTTAACACCTGTGGGTGCAAATTTTAATTGCACATAGCACACTTTTAAAGGGGATATAAACCCCGCTGCACAGCGCGGCTCAACCAAACGTTACTCAGCTGTTGCTGGACTACAAATCCCAGAATAATGTAACATATAATGAAGGGTGAGGCATGCTGGGAGCTGTAGTCCAGCAACATCAGGGCTGTATTCTTAAAGCAATATTGCACAATAAAACTTTCCCAGCTCTCTAGGGCCCGCATTGGCAGCATTGAAATGCAAAAGAATCCTCCAATGAGAATCCCAGCTGATCTGTATAAATCTGGCTCCCTGTTCTCTGTTCCTGCAATTGGAGTTGGGAGCATTAAGCACAGTTTCCCAGCACTGAACAAGTCTGTCCCTTTATCCCCACGTCTGATTCCTGTGCCATATAATGACGGGAAAATGACATCATTATCTCTATATGTAAGGTACCAGCAAGGGGCCTGACACAGTGCTGGGAATCAGCATTCTCATTGGTCAATTCTCTTGCATCATTAATGAAGTTTTGGGTCAGTAGAATTCTTTTTGGTTGGGTTTAGTGTCCTGTCACGGAAACACCACTCCGAGACGAGACGCGCCTGACACCGGGACGGGGAACAAGGGGTTACACGCAGTCACCTTTAATCCAGGTTAGACTAACCTCAAGCACCCCCAAACAAACCACCGCCCCAAATACCATCTGCCACCATCTATCATTAACAGGCGATAGAAACCTGATTACTGAAATATATTGCACACAAACTTTCTTACTGCAGTTAGGGTTAGTTCTCACTAATTTAACAGCACACTAGCAGCCACAGGGTTAAAATTACAGTCAAACCCACCCCCCTGCTAGCAGCCCACTAGTTAATTAGCATCTACACAAAATCTGCCCTCTACCCAATACACAAACACACACCAAACAGTTAATACACCTAGGCCTGAGCAGTCATACGAGGTACGTGGGAATTGCTATAGAGCCGAAGGACTAAACTTATTAAATTTTGTATTTAATATTCCAAAGTGGACAGTGCATATGTTATATAAAAACAGTGAATGTTACAAACAGACATACATGTTGCAGAACAGTTATAAAAATAAATGGGGATAAAAACCCAGAGAAATCCTAAGTACGTTACCGAATATCCTGTGCCCTCTAAGGCAAGAGGTTGAAAGTCCTGAGCCCATCCCCCAACATTATATGCATAAGTTACGGCCTCCAGAATGAGCTAAAGAATACCTTGGCATGCGTGCTTTTATTCCCCACTGGGCCCCTCCCTCATTACCATATACATGAGGAGGGAGTGCCCAGGAACTGGTCACATTACCCCTTTGGGTGGTCCCCACCCACCCTCTTTAGAGAGCTGTACTTCTCATGCCAGTTTCTTTTCATATAATATTGGTACGTGCCAGTACTCAATATTATTATGAAAGTAGGGAATTGTTTTAACCCGTATGGGGGCGATCAAAATGATACCAAACATGAGGGGGGTCTCATGTCCCAGTCCCCCAGAACCCATTTCTCCTAACTGGAGGGTAAAGGCCGCCACTGTTTGGTATCATTGGGAAGCCTGGGGCCTCCTCATAAATCCTATGTGATTTATGAGGATGTGGACCTTAAAGCAGCGGAGATATGGATCCATTTCTATAATCCATATTTTCTGTATGCTGTCCCCCCCCTGCTGTTCCTAGGCCCACACTTTGCCTCTCTTTGATCAACAGATCAAAGACCCCAGCTTCCTGCCCCAACAGGCTGGTCCCGCATTGTCTGATGAAGTTGACACCTTCTTGCAGTCCTGGGTGCATATTTAATTAAGGGTCTCTGCGGGAGCCCGAAACCAGATGTTGATAATGTGTATTGGGTTAATTATGGGTGTCTGGTAGACACAACGCAAATGCTGCCATTTTACCTTGTTACAATGCCCGGGCAATATGGCCTGGCATGACATGTCCCTTTAAGATGTGCTTGAAGGTGGTTTGAACTTTTGGAACAAACATAACTTTTTCTTATAGAAATTTTATTACATACTCTGTGCACTGGTGCAAACTGTCAAGCCCCCCACTGCATAGCACACTGCCTCCTTGTGGCTGTGATGAGGGGGTTGCAGCACAGTTGCCTGGAGGGAGTGGGCCTGGATTGGCAGGGGCTACAGGGCCCATCAGGTTTTTTCCTGGTGCCCTGCTGGCCATTCCGACCCTGCTCTGAGATAATGCTACATCTACAGAAAGCTTTGAGGTCGGACTATGACATTAGACAAGTTACAGAGCCTTACTATCATTTCTTCTCAGTATTCTCTTTAATTTCTGATTGGTTTGGTTTATTTTTTGAGAGAATAAAATATATATAAAATATATATAGCCCCATAAGGCTGTTCTTTTTGTCCTAATAAATTATATTTTGATTTTTATTTTTCACTAACTTTTCAATTATTGATGGCTGTTTGCAGCTCAGTAGATGTATGTTTTCTGAGCCCTAGTTTTTTGGCTCCAGACTGATTCTAGCTCTTTTCAATATATAACCTAGCACAGAGCAACAAAACCAATAATGAATGTGTGATTAACTATGATGCAGTTATAATTACTGTAAAAGTGACACTACTTCAATTAATATTGCAGCACCTACTGTGACAGTGGCCGTGTACATTCCCAACCCAGCCCCAGCATCTTGCCTGGCACCGTGGACCGTTGCGTATTTGTGAGAACACCGTCAGCAGCCCGTGGCAGCGTGGGAGTCCTCACTTACCAATTATCTGGAAACTACACCTTAGCAATCTTCTTTTCTAACCCTTACAGTTATGTGTTACATAAAGTACATTTGGGTCTGTGGATCTATGCTGGCACTGATAAACCCATCAAAAATGTTTACAAAGAGATGAAAGATAACCGTGTTTCCAGCCGTTTCTACAAACACTGTGATATTGGCAATGAGACACAGACCTTAGAAGTTTCAAATGACAATGTAAGGGTTTTAGCTACAATGACAAATACCAAAAAGGCTGTTTTAAGAGTACATATTCTAAATAACAATGCGGGTTAAAGGTGACGATTGCGCTAGGCACAGCTCTTTGCCTCTATAATCCAGCTTGCAGTACAACACTCAAAGCTAAGGGGCAGATTTATCAGTGAGAGATTAGAGCTCACTACAGAAAAATACACCCACTTCCTATTCATTCCTATGGGGTTTTAAGAAGCGTATTCATCAGTGGGTGAAAGTCAGAGTTCACCATTTGATAAAAACACTTCTAAAAATCCCACAGGAACGAATAGGAAGTGGGTGAATTAATCTCACACTTTGCTAAATCTGCCCCTAACTGTTGGTTTGGGGTTGTAACTTACTTTGAGATATTTGTAATTCGCTAGAAACTGTTTCTTTTATTTCCAAGGGTAGTCACTCACTATGACATGCCCAATGCTTTACATGAATCACATTGGAATTTCATTTAACTTTAATTGCAACATGAGTTTAATAAAACAGGATAATGCTGAACATAATTTTTGTCTAGTGTTTTAAATAGTAATAAAAATAATAATTTGTAATAATGCTTCCCTTAACAAGGGCTGTAGCTGGTGTAAGGGAGGGGTTCGTTTATACAGAGTCTTTCTTTGTGAGCTGGCGATTTGTATTAAACAACTCTTAAGAACCTGGGAAACAGAATTGGCTCACTTTCAGTTTCAGTTTTTGACATGTTAAATTAAAAAAAATAAATTTTTGGTTAAAACAATAGGCACAATATAAGATCAGCACAAGCCCTGTTTATTAAACTAATATTAAAAAAACAGGTTTACTGCCCATTTAATACTTGTCACAGTGGTAACTATAAATCTATATATTATTATTTGTTTCTCATGCTGAATATGGCTTGTCATTTATATAATAAATATAATTTCACAGCTGCTTGTATTTCTGATTTTCAAATAAAATATTATCCCCTGCAAACTCTCCTTAGTTTTATTACTTTATTTCAGACCTTTGGTTACATGCCCTGTAGAAGGGGAACACAGGTTTGATAGTTACTTATCTCTGAGTGATACTGATATCTGCACATCTGATTTCTCACTGCTGGCAATACCTCAGAGGTTTGTTTGCTAAATGTCAGAATTTGTATGAAAAGAAAAGCAGGGCTTAAATAGAAAAGCTGAACCAATGGGGACTCCAATTTATATCTGGTACATTGTTTCAAAAGTCAGAACCAGCAGTGCAGAGCATAAAAAGGAGACAATATAAATACTGCTTTCTATTGCGGGTAAAGAGACAAATTACTGTTAGCCCACTTACAAAATGAGAGTCCCCTGGCAGTTCTGTTATTGACCAGGGGTGTCTGTTTGGACCCCACTTGCTGGGGGAGGTGGATGGTGCTGCAGACTCTATGATAGGAAGCCATGTAGGAGTAGTCAGTGTGAGGTTAGATCTGGTAATAGTTTACTATTTAGGGTAGTAAGCGGAGGAGCTACAGGCTCCCTGAGAAGAGCAGGAAAGGTTAGTACCCTGGGTGTCACCAACCGGAGAAGGGCCTCAAGCAGTCAGGCTCAGGAACAGATCCCTAGAGGAGCACCACTGTGGGAAACCCTCTAACACTGGGGACAGGTTCACCTGTAAGTAAGTACTACCATCTGGTTGTTACTAATGCCCTGTCTGTACCTAATTCAGGTAAGGGAAGTGCTGTATCAATTTAAAATATACAAAGTAACATCTGAGATTAAATAAATGGTTAAATTATAGTAACATCTGCTCAGTATGTGTGTTCAGTATGGTTACCCTTCATAATATGTTACTGGAGGGAACCCAAGATTTGGGCCCCTTAGGCTGGGTTCCCCAGTGGGTGGCCATGTGGGATATGGGATAAGGTGGTCCTAACTGTGTATGTATACTTTTCTGCAGGGCCGGAACTAGGGGTAGGCAGAAGAGGCAGCTGCCTAGGGCGCAACGATTGAGGGGCGCCAGGCAGGAGCCTCTCCTGCCTACCCCTAGTGCTACTTTGTCATTGCCTCCGCCGCTTGTCATTAGCGGCGGAGGCAATGACTGATCTAATTGCCCCCCCCCCCGCACCGCCTCCTGTGCTTTGGCGCGCATGCGCCATTCGGGGGAGCGGGGAGGTGGGCGGAGTTGGCGCCCACCGGTCGGCTTGGCCCACCCCTGCTTTTCTGGTATAAAGGGAGTTTCCCTGTAGTTTCACTAGGAGGTGGTGTACTGCAATATAAAAGAGGATGACTCACAAGAGTTGAGGTCTTTGGTCCTGGGACCCCCTCTGTCAGACGTTAGCTACAGGATTCAGCTAGAGAAATCAGCTAGACTGTTTATAGTCACTCTAGGAGTGAAAGGATAGACAGGGTATCTAGTAAGGGCAGTCTCAAAGCCCCTCCAAGGAGATTATTGAGGTTATTACCTCCTGGCATTACAGGCCGTAGTTCATGTACATTAAGTGGCCAGCTCAGGTGGTAGCTAGGGACCATAAAAGGGAGATTGCCTACGCGAGAGGGTCTTCTGGCGTGAGTACCGGGAGAGCCCTAAGGGAGTGTCTCTTGGAGTGAGTACCAGGGAGTAGTTAGAGGGTCTCCTAGAGGAAGTAAGGAGCAAAGTGCCTGAACCTGCATGTTATAATACTGGATACTGTGTGGATATAATAAAGAAGTTTATTTGGTTAATCAGCACTTCCAGTCTCCTGGTCAATTCTTCTCAGATTGGATCCTGAACTGCCTGGTAAGCACCCACCCCAAGGGGACAAGGTCCCGGGAGTTGCAGGGAGTCCCTACATTTAGAGGACTGCACAGATTAATCCCTTCTTAGGGAGGGGTGTTACAGTTCAACCTGTCCCTACCCTGGGTGGAGGCACCTGCTCCCCCATATAAGTGGGGGCACAGGGCTCCTGTAGTGCCACACACATACAATTGCATGCTAGATCTCATGCAGTAGCAGAGGAAGTATGTTCCCACTGCTTTTACTTAATATTCAGAGTAAAGGTGCAAATCTGTTTCTATGAAAAACATAAATCTAATCATGGCATTTCCATAGTTAAAACACATACAGATACATTATATTTCACAGCCATTATTTTTATTTGCCCAGGACATATATGTAGGTGAAAAGTGAGTGAGGTGTGGGGGATGAAAAGGGAGGCCATTTTACAAACTGGCTATGGATTCAATAGAGTGGGGGTGTGGCCTTAAATGTCCTGCTTTTAGAACACTGGGAGGAATAAGTTGCAACAAATTAAATCTGTGTTATTCTATTAAACTTATTGCGCAGTTTAAACATTGAGTTTGTGGAGTTAATATGTTTCTTCTCATTGGTGCTGATGAGAATGAGGTCACTGGCCCATTTCCCAATGCTTCCTTGGCTCCCCAGAATCCTTTGCTTCTCCTCAGGGCCACTGTCTTCCAGGTCATCCACCACCACCAGGACTCTGTCCTTCCCTGGAATATGGGCAAATGCAACACACAGAGGGGAACATGTCAGATAATCACATTCATAGGTCTCAGTGCAACTGCACCAACTCTTTTACTGCAGCAATGTGATGGATTTATAGACTTTCCCCATATATAATAAAAGACACTAAGTTTGCCCAGGAGCAGTAACCCATAGCGACCAATAAGATATTTGCTTTTAAACAGGCCATTTCTCCAAAACTCAGGAAGTTTAAACAGATGTTTATTTCCATGAATCCTCTTTATTTTACACGAACAGGAAGTGCTCCAGCAGCCATTTTAGGAGCATTGGCATCCATTTTCACATTTTACTTACTTGCATCTTGGAAAAACAATAATGTGCTTAAGTTGTCCTTGAATGTGTGTGAAATAGAAAACAATTATGTGAATAACTTCCCCTTGAAAATGTGTCAAGAACAGGCTGTCACTGTCTATTCTATATCTTCAGTTTTTTACAGTAAAACTCTTAAAATCTGAGTATTAAAAGCCTCCATAGGACATAAACTTGGCGTGTTTTTTGTCAGTCTAAAAAAGTTACATAAAGTTTTATAAATCTCGAACATTCGTGGTTTTTAATCATATACTGCCAAAAAACAAATACGTAAATCCTGAAAAAACATATAGAAAGATTTGAACTTTTCTTTAGAGAAGGAGTAAATGGGCCCCTTAGTGTCTTTTCTTACATAACCCCATAAATTGCTAATTTGTTGTTTATCTCTATCTCTGGTTTAATGTTATGTGATTAGATGATTCTGTGAATAAGAAATGAAAAAAAGAATGAAACCGAGGATTTGTCAGTAAGTCCCTCACTGTGGGAGTGTGAGAGGGAGCCCAGTAACTTACCCAGCTGATTGGCTAAATACTGCAGCTCCTCATCATACAGAGAGCCCGGCACATCAGTGACGTTAATCCTCCCTCTGTTCTTGGTGTGATACAGAATCCCGACCGAGCAGCGAGACACCTCCTCCCAGAACTGACTCCTCCCACTGTTAGAGATGTGACAGGGTCTGACCTCCTCAACATGGCCGCTAAACTCTGATATAAGGAACCTGCGCAGCCACCGGTAATCATCTTCTGCTGATCTGGAGAATATCCCGACCTTCTGCTTCTCTTTAGTTGGTTGCACTATTTCACTGCTAAAGCTGCCCTGTTTGAATATAAACAGCGTGTAACTATGCAAATAAATGCCGCTGAGTATTCCTTTATCCTGCATGACACACAATTTATGAAAAAATTAAAGGGGCACTAAACCCTGCTGCACAGCGCTGCTCAACCAAATGTTACTCAGCTGTTGCTGCACTACAAATCCCAGAATAATGTAACATATAATGAAGGGTGAGGCATGCTGGGAGCTGTAGTCCAGCAACATCAGGGTTGTATTCTTAAAGCAATATTGCACAATAAAACTTTCCCAGCTCTCTAGGGCCCGCATTGGCAGCATTGAAATGCAAAAGAATCCTCCAATGAGAATCCCAGCTGATCTGTATAAATCTGGCTCCCTGTTCTCTGTTCCTGCAATTGGAGTTGGGAGCATTAAGCACAGTTTCCCAGCACTGAACAAGTCTGTCCCTTTATCCCCATGTCTGATTCCTGTGCCATATAATGACGGGAAAATGCCATCATTATCTCTATATGTAAGGTACCAGCAAGGGGCCTGACACAGTGCTGGGAATCAGCATTCTCATTGGGCTTTTTTTTGATTAGTTAGAGTTCTTAGTGGCAAATTTTTTAGATTAATTTTTTTTTAAGTAAAATTCTATAGATCACTAGGGGACATAGTGGGACAGTGTTGCAGTTGGGTTTACAACCCTTTCAAAGGGTATGTAAATCGAACCTTAACACTGTCCAACTGCTTCCCACCAATGAGAATTCTACTGATGAAAAACCTCATTAAAAATGCAAAAAAATTGACGAATGAGAATGCTGATTCCCAGCACTGTGTCAGGCCCCTTGCTGGTACCTTACATATAGAGATAATGATGGCATTTTCCCGTCATTATATGGCACAGGAATCAGACATGGGGATAAAGGGACAGACTTGTTCAGTGCTGGGAAACTGTGCTTAATGCTCCCAACTCCAATTGCAGGAACAGAGAACAGGGAGCCAGATTTATACAGATCAGCTGGGATTCTCATTGGAGGATTCTTTTGCATTTCAATGCTGCCAATGCGGGCCCTAGAGAGCTGGGAAAGTTTTATTGTGCAATATTGCTTTAAGAATACAACCCTGATGTTGCTGGACTACAGCTCCCAGCATGCCTCACCCTTCATTATATGTTACATTATTCTGGGATTTGTAGTCCAGCAACAGCTGAGTAAAGTTTGGTTGAGCCGCGCTGTGCAGCAGGGTTTAGTATCCCTTTAATATCAGTGAGTTGCTGTGGCTTTATACTTACCCAACTGTTCCATAGTTTTGCTGTCCAGGAACTTTTTCTCTGGTTGCCATCTATTAAATAGAAAGAAAAAAACATTTACAAATAACTAGTTAAAATTTTCAGGTGAAATATAAGTGTGTAGAAGGGACGTCAAGCACAGACTACTTGACAGCAAAAAAGAACAAATTAAAAATACAGTGATAAGACTAAAGGGAGCACATTCAGTGTAGGTGGGTGCTTATTATATACAAGAATGATGAGGATACTCAGGCACATCACAGGCTTATAGGTGTGATATAAGCATTACCCCACTGGTATCACTATGCTATGTACAGAATGTGATTATTGTATGACTTAACCCTGCTATAACATACCTCCCAACATTTGAAAAATGAAAAGAGGGACAAAAAGATGTGGTGCGCGCGCAGTGCGGCAAATTTTTTGCCCATGCCCACTTTTGTGGCCACGCCCCAATTACCACACCCCATTTTTTTTAAAAATACTCCTTTTATATAGATGAAATGGCGGGATCAGACGCAAATGTGCTATACCCTCATACTGTACTACCTAAGGAAAACAATATAGCAACTCCTAGTAGCCCCCCCATACACAGTAGCCCCACCATACACAGTGTTCCCCCCATACACAGTAGCCCCCATACACAGGTGCCCCCCCATACACAGGTGGCCCCCATACAGAGTAGCCCCCCATACACATTAGCCCCCCCCACAGTGTCCCCCATACACATTAGCCCCCCCATGTAGTATCCCCCATACACAGTGCCTCCATACATGCTTCTGCTTCTTCTTCAGCGTCTCCTCTCTATATGCGACTCCTTGTTCGGCGGAGCCAGGCCATTATAAGGTTGTGCCCGTGCGTGCGTGTGACGTCAATACGCACGGGCGCAACCATATAAAAGGGCCTGGCTCCGCCGAACAAGGAGCAGCATATAGAGAGAGGCAACTGAAGAAGAGGAACGCCTGACTGCAGCCAGCGCATCCCGCTGTCAGGGATGCCTCTGAAAAATTTGTTGCCCTGAATTTTTTTTGTTGCACATCAAATTGGGCGCAGTTGCGTCAAAAAGGGGCGTGTTGCGTCAAAAAAGGCCCGGTCACATCTAAAAAGCAAGGGCGACAAAAAAATTGATGCAGGTGACAAAAAAATTTGCGCGACAAATGTGTTTCGGGAATTTTCCCTGTTTTGCGCATTTTATGGCAAAGCGAAATGGGACAGATATGCTCATCACTATGTTTAATCACTAGTCTTTTTCAGGGGGTACATCAGTGGATGGATACAGCACCTTGCTTGTGAGATGTTTGCTGTTGTACACTAAGTCGCCTCTGACCCTGTGTCCCACTCCCAGCAGCTTTCTCATTTCTTCTGTGTTGTTCAGCCATACAGGGAGCTAGTTCTCTGTTATTCACATTTGCGCCTACAGGGAATGGAACCAATCAAGGTTAGTGTTACATTAAAACATTGTTGTATCAGTCATTGTGTCTAGGATAAGAAATAAATGTTCACCCAGATCCCTCCTTACTAGATTCCTCCCAAATCTCCTACCTGGCCTTCAACTCCCAGTCACCACTCTAGGTCCCAAAGCAGCCAAAGACTTAGGGGCACATTTACTAAAATTCATTTTTTTTCTGGCCTTATAAACTCGAATAGTTTGTGCAAAAATTTCCAGTTTACATTAGAAAATCCCAAATTTTTTGAGTTGAAAGTATTGTAAAAACTTGAGCTTAAAGTCCAGATTTAGCCCCTCCCATTTAGGTTTGGGGCCACCCAAATGCTGCTGTCCTGGGCATGCTCAGTTTAGTGCCAGGGATCTTCCTTCAGATAAACATTCTATAGACTCATAGAGAAGCACTTCTATCAAGAGACATAAGAGTTGTTTTTGTGCCGGTGCTACTGTACCTTGCTGATATCCAGGCTCTGGGAAATTTGTTTTTCTCTCCTTTATGTTGTAATTGCTGTTGATTTTGAGTTTTGTTGCTGTGTTTATTCTTTGTTTGATGCTCCCCAGCTTCTCCCTCAGCCGGCCTTGGTCTTTCTTATCTGCTTGTGTGAGGAACACCTGGTCACAGGCGTATTCCCCAATATTGTGCTCTGTGGGGCCCTCTATACCATCAGCAACCACAATCACATTCTCCCTCCCTGGGAACAGAGAAAACAAAAGATAGAACAAAACATGGCGATTTAGCAACTGGAGTATAGAATAACGTGGGCAAACTGCAGAGATTAAGGCACCGTGCTATGTGTTCCACCCTCAGCCCTATAGTGTTTCATCATTCCATCTTTATTTGACACACCTTTGTTTGACAGCACTGATACAGCTTTTGCATCCCACTTTAAATTTGTGCAAATCATACAGTTTTGGGGATTGTAATAGGGGTTTTCTCTAAAAATTCCCATTTGCACAACATTCAAATCATGAAGCACTAATGTGTCTGAATCCTTACTCACCAATGCAAACCAAATGTTGGAAGAAAGGATTCAAACATAATTTACCAGTTAAAGGGGGTGTAAACCCAACCATTTCCCACTGCGTCCCCTAGATTTGTTATAGAAGTTGCTGAAAAACATAATTATAATAAATAATAATGCAAAAGAATTGACCAATGAGAAAGCTGATTCCGAGCACTGTGTCAGGCCCCTTGCTGGTACCTTACATATAGAGATAATGATGGCATTTTCCCGTCATTATATGGCACAGGAATCAGACATGGGGATAAAGGGACAGACTTGTTCAGTGCTGGGAAACTGTGCTTAATGCTCCCAACTCCAATTGCAGGAACAGAGAACAGGGAGCCAGATTTATACAGATCAGCTGGGATTCTCATTGGAGGATTCTTTTGCATTTCAATGCTGCCAATGCGGGCCCTAGAGAGCTGGGAAAGTTTTATTGTGCAATATTGCTTTAAGAATACAGCCCTGATGTTGCTGGACTACAGCTCCCAGCATGCCTCACCCTTCATTATATGTTACATTATTCTGGGATTTGTAGTCCAGCAACAGCTGAGTAAAGTGTAGTTGAGGGTTTAGTGTCCCTTTAACGTCAAACTAAGGAGTCTAGCACTAAATGGCCTTTGTTACCCTAAAATAAGAGTGTGTAAAAGAACCTGCTGTCATGGCCCAACGGGCCTTACCAGAAATTAAAGTAAAAAGGAAGCAGAAATATAGGCAGACAGAAATAATCCAGAATGTGGTGTCCAAGGGTTAAAAGGGCCAAGGTCAAGATTCAGGCACAAGTCAGGGCAGGCAGCAATCAACAAAGTCAGAATCAGATCAGAATAGTCTGAAACCAGAGAATCAATCAAAATGGCCACTTAGGAGCACCCAAGAACTATACTCGGGTAATGAACTTGGGCCCTTGGCCTCCTTTTATTTTGTATTTTGCACCAATTCACAATGAGATGAGATCATGTGTTGGCGCATCGACGCATAGAATAATTAATTAATAGAAAAAATTAATTGACAAAACCGGCACTAAATAAATGCACAAGTTGTGTATAAAGCAGGGGGTTTCACCTTAATAAGTGCCCAGTTGTACCACATGGAGAGTTAGCATGAAATCTGGATACAGTGAGCATAATAAGCTCCTCATACCTATACAGGATGGTACAGCCGTACTGCCCTTTGTAACCATTTCTCTAGCGTCCAAAATGTTCCTTACCCAGTACTCCAGACATAAGTTTTAGGTCATCATTGGGATTGTAAGTGATGTTTTCCCTCCCTCTATTCATGTGATACAGGATCCCGAATGTGCACTGAAACTTCAAGAACTCTTTGTGCTCAATGTTAGAGATGTTACAGGGTCGAACTTCATAAACCGGAGCCCTGAATTCTGATTTAAGGAGATTTAGCAGCCACTGGTAATCACTCTCTGCCGATCTGGAGAAGATTCCGATTCTCTGGGGTTCTGTAAGCTGGGCACAAAGTACAAACTCCCACATTAAACAATTAAAAAATAATGTTATCCAAAAATGGGAAATAACATGAAAACAAAAAATAAATATGAGCTTCATCCAATTCAAACAAGAAACATTGAAAAATAATAATAAATATTGTGTACTATTTCTAAAATAATCACATTACTCTTCCCTGTTCCCTATCAGCTTTCAGCTCTAATAATTTATGTAACCACATGCAGCACAGACTAATGATGTGTAACAAAAATAAAGCTCTTATACTCAGCCTAAAAGAAGAGCGCTATATGAATGGGATGAGGAGTAACTTGACTTTTTCAGGTATGGAACCTCATTGAATACATTTAGCAAAGATAATGAAAGTGCTCAAACCTGTACAGCAAATCGCCTGACAAGCACATATAATTCACTACAGAAGAGCAACAATTGTTGAAAAAAGCTAACTTTTGCCTTGCAAACTGTACTTACAGTGAAAGCAGTGGGGATAATAACCTTTGGGAAGGGACTGGGGCTGTGGGATAGCAGGTATAGTAGGGAGAGATGGTGCCTATAGTAGCAGTGGGGGGATAATAGCCTCTGGGAAGGGACTGGGGCTGTGGGATAGCAGGTATAGTAGGGAGAGATGGTGCCTATAGTAGCAGTGGGGGGATAATAGCCTCTGGGAAGGGACTGGGGCTGTGGGATAGCAGGTATAGTAGGGAGAGATGGTGCCTATAGTAGCAGTGGGGGGATAATAGCCTCTGGGAAGGGACTGGGGCTGTGGGACAGCAGGTATAGTAGGGGGAGATGGTGCCTATAGTAGCAGTGGGGGGGGGGGGATTATAGCCTCTGGGAAGGGACTGAGGCTGTGGGATAGCAGGTATAGTAGGGAGATATGGTGCCTATAGTAGCAGTGGGGGATAATAGCCTCTGGGAAGGGACTGGGGCTGTGGGATAGCAGGTATAGTAGGGAGAGATGGTGCCTATAGTAGCAGTGGGGGGATAATAGCCTCTGGGAAGGGACTGGGGCTGTGGGATAGCAGGTATAGTAGGGAGAGATGGTGCCTATAGTAGCAGTGGGGGGATAATAGCCTCTGGGAAGGGACTGGGGCTGTGGGATAGCAGGTATAGTAGGGAGAGATGGTGCCTATAGTAGCAGTGGGGGGATAATAGCCTCTGGGAAGGGACTGTGGCTGTGGGATAGGAGGTATATTAGGGAGAGATGGTACCTATAGTAGCAGTGGGGGATAAAAGCCTCTGGGAAGGGACTGGGGCTGTGGGATAGCAGGTATAGTAGGGAGAGATGGTGCCTATAGTAGCAGTGGGGGATAATAGCCTCTGGGAAGGGACTGGGGCTGTGGGATAGCAGGTATAGTAGGGAGAGATGGTGCCTATAGTAGCAGTGGGGGGATAATAGCCTCTGGGAAGGGACTGGGGCTGTGGGATAGCAGGTATAGTAGGGAGAGATGGTGCCTATAGTAGCAGTGGGGGGATAATAGCCTCTGGGAAGGGACTGGGGCTGTGGGATAGCAGGTATAGTAGGGAGAGATGGTGCCTATAGTAGCAGTGGGGGGATAATAGCCTCTGGGAAGGGACTGGGGCTGTGGGATAGCAGGTATAGTAGGGAGAGATTGTGCCTATAGTAGCAGTGGGATAATAGCCTCTGGGAAGGGACTGGGGCTGTGGGATAGCAGGTATAGTAGGGAGAGATTGTGCCTATAGTAGCAGTGGGGGGATAATAGCCTCTGGGAAGGGACTGGGGCTGTGGGATAGCAGGTATAGTAGGGAGAGATGGTGCCTATAGTAACAGTGGGGGGATAATAGCCTCTGGGAAGGGACTGGGGCTGTGGGATAGCAGGTATAGTAGGGAGAGATGGTGCCTATAGTAGCAGTGGGGGGGGATAATAGCCTCTGGGAAGGGACTGGGGCTGTGGGATAGCAGCTATAGTAGGTAGAGATGGTGCCTATAGTAGCAGTGGGGGGATAATAGCCTCTGGGAAGGGACTGGGGCTGTGGGATAGCAGGTATAGTAGGGAGAGATGGTGCCTATAGTAGCAGTGGGGGGATAATAGCCTCTGGGAAGGGACTGGGGCTGTGGGATAGCAGGTATAGTAGGGAGAGATGGTGCCTATAGTAGCAGTGGGGGGATAATAGCCTCTGGGAAGGGACTGGGGCTGTGGGATAGCAGGTATAGTAGGGAGAGATGGTGCCTATAGTAGCAGTGGGGGGATAATAGCCTCTGGGAAGGGACTGGGGCTGTGGGATAGCAGGTATAGTAGGGAGAGATGGTGCCTATAGTAGCAGTGGGGGGATAATAGCCTCTGGGAAGGGACTGGGGCTGTGGGATAGCAGGTATAGTAGGGAGAGATGGTGCCTATAGTAACAGTGGGATAATAGCCTCTGGGAAGGGACTGGGGCTGTGGAATAGCAGGTATAGTAGGGAGAGATGGTGCCTATAGTAGCAGTGGGGGGATAATAGCCTCTGGGAAGGGACTGGGGCTGTGGGATAGCAGGTATAGTAGGGAGAGATGGTGCCTATAGTAGCAGTGGGATAATAGCCTCTGGGAAGGGACTGGGGCTGTGGGATAGCAGGTATAGTAGGGAGAGATGGTGATGAAAGTAATGCTTTATATGACTTATGGGGCCCTGCTACTACTAAATATATCCCTCCCTGTTCTATTTGCTGAACTGTAAGTATGACAGAAGCTAGAAAGGATTTTGTTACTTACCAGTTCCGGTTCTGCAGCTTCTTCTTTTGTTTTAATACCTGAAATATGTAGAGAAAGGTTGTGATTACTTTTTTGGTTGGGGTGGGGCTGGGTTTATGTTTTCTGGCAAACAAATGTGCAAATATATGTGTATTTAAATTTTACTAAGAAATGATGTTTTTTATATTTATTGCATGTAAAGCTGGCCCTACACCTTAAAGGAGAACTAAAGTCTAAAATAGAAAATCATTAGAAATGCTGTATTTTGTATACTGAACATAAACATAAACATTCTGAACTTACTGCACAAGCCCAGAGATTGAGAAGCCTCATTAAAGTAATGATTTATGCTTTCAAAGTTGTCCACAGGGGGCTGCCATCTTGTTACTATGTTAGACCATCTTCTATAAGATCTGGCTCCTGCACATGCTCAGTTTGCTCTGGGCTGCTGTTGGGAGGCGGAGCTTAGGGAACATAGTAAATTATCAAAACAACAGCACAAAGCCAGTGGCAGCATTGAAATGCAAAAGAATCCTCCAATGAGAATCCCAGCTGATCTGTATAAATCTGGCTCCCTGTTCTCTGTTCCTGCAATTGGAGTTGGGAGCATTAAGCACAGTTTCCCAGCACTGAACAAGTCTGTCCCTTTATCCCCATGTCTGATTCCTGTGCCATATAATGACGGGAAAATGACATCATTATCTCTATATGTAAGATAATATCACAATGGCTGATATAGTGCTGGGAACCTAAGTAGCATTCTCATTGGTCAATGCTCTTGTGTATATTTTTTAGAGAACTAGGTGGAACCTAAAAATGATCCCATTGGCACAGAGACACAGGTGCATCATGGGTACAGGTACATATAAACTAGCGCTGCCCTATTATACACATTTTATTACAGGATATCAATAAAAACAAGCTTTAGCTCAGTATTTAGACATAACTTGTTTACAACAGACTCCCAAATATTCCCATATCCCCATCCCCCAAAATATCAGCTCAGAAGATAATTGTGGCTTTTTCTAATATAAACACATTCTGAATTCTATCCTTCTACAAATGACTCTCTCTAACACTTGCATTACACTGACCAAAGCAAAGGGTTGCTGAGCAGCCTGGGGGTTCCATACACAGCCTGTTTATAATAGTGAGAGCCCAAACTCTGAGCTCAGTGTCAGTCACTTTGCATCCTGGGAAGGAACATAGTGTTTGTGCAGAGGTTCCCCTGTACATATCATGTTGTTCTGCCTATACACCTACTGGCACAGTTTGGCCTCTCCCCGTGTGTAATGCACACAAACCCCCATGCAACTGCTTCATAAACACTTTGAGAGAAGTTATTGGTCTGTTGTGTGGTTGTATATAAAAGTAAAAAAAAAACCAAAAAAAAAAACCTTTCCAATGGGAAAGTTTATTCCCAGAGGGGCTGTTGGGTAATAGCAAAGTGACTGAAACTTTTGTCACAGCTTCTGCCTCTGTTTCCAACCTTTGTAACTTATATTTGTTACACAGCTCAGTATTTGGAATCATTACAAGGTGGAAAGAAAAGCTCCACTAAGGATTCAGCTAAAGTCTCGCCCCAAGCTCAAAGTGCCAGAGCAGGACTTCAGTTTTTTAGAGAGCAGCCAGACAGGACTGTGATTGGTTGGCTAGTATGCATGTTTAATAAGGACCAGACCAAGCAGGCAGGGGAAAGAAGAATATTGTGAGTCGATCACTAAGCTCAGGTCACTGACATCAGCCAAGAGCAGACTGAGCATGTGCAGTAGTTGGGCAAGGCAAAAGATGGAGAGCTACTGTGGGCATCTTCAGGGGCATGGGGCTTTATTTCTATAGAGCTTTGGTGACTTTGGGCTGGTACAAGGGCCCAAACACATAGCTAAACATTTCCTTTTTAGGCTTTAGTTGTCCTTTAAAGCAATATTGCGCAATAAAACTTTCCCAGCTCTCTAGGGCCCGCATTGGCAGCATTGAAATGCAAAAGAATCCTCCAATGAGAATCCCAGCTGATCTGTATAAATCTGGCTCCCTGTTCTCTGTTCCTGCAATTGGAGTTGGGAGCATTAAGCACAGTTTCCCAGCACTGAACAAGTCTGTCCCTTTATCCCCATGTCTGATTCCTGTGCCATATAATGACGGGAAAATGACATCATTATCTCTATATGTAAGGTACCAGCAAGGGGCCTGACACAGTGCTGGGAATCAGCATTCTCATTGGTCACTTCTCTTGCATCTATAATTAAGTTTTGGGTCAGTAGAATTCTCATTGGGGAATTGGTTTCCATGTGTAATTACGTTTTTCAACAACTTCTATAGAGAACTAGGGGTCGCAGTCGGGCAGCTTTATGTTTGGGTTTAGTGGCATAAATTCTCTAGTGAATGTCCCCCACCACAACTGAATGTGGACAAAGCACATTGGTAAGTGTATGCAAGGAAATTATTCCAGCAACATTTTGGCACGTTATGTTCTCAATGTTTTAAATATAATTTTTAAGTAAATACCCATATTTATATTTTTTACTATGTCACTAGGAAAAAAGTGATGTATTGATGCAAAAAAACATTTTTAAAGGAGCTTGTTTTCATCTGAAAGAGATTTTCCGTGAAACAATACACAGTACAGTATCAGTTGGGTGACAATTTCTGAGGAAAACACGACAAAGGATTCTTAATAGGCAATTTGAAGGGTATTTTCTTTTATACAACTCCTCAGGAATGGTAAATTGGCCAGGAAAAGTAAGCCAAAGAACAAAGAAGGCTATTTGATCATATTTACCAGTTTTCTGAACTATTTGGCCAACAACAGTGCCAAAGTCAATTGATTTTGCCCGCTCAAGAAGATTTTCCAAATATAGTGTTGCATTTCCAGTACTTTTAACATGATTATCTTCATCCTCTCTCTTAGTTGGCTGCACATAAGGACTTGTGACTTGAAGAGCAGATCTAATGCTCCCCAGCTTTCCCTCCAGTCGGACATTGTCTCCCTTATCTGCTTGTGTGAGTAGCACCAGATCGCAGGCGTATTCCCCAATACTGCGCTGTTGTACTAGGATTCTGTCTTTCTGTACCGTGCTACTGTCCCCCAGGTCATCAGCAACCACAATCACATTCTTCTTCCCTGGGAACACATTAAAGTAAATATGTGAGTTATAAAAACAAATCCAGTCTGCGGATCCAATTTATTAAAGATGATATATACCCTGCTGCACTGCTCAACCAAACCTTAGTTGTTGCTGGACTACAAATCCCAGAATAATGTAACATATAATGAAGGGTGAGGCATGCTGGGAGCTGTAGTCCAGCAACATCAGGGTTGTATTCTTAAAGCAATATTGCACAATAAAACTTTCCCAGCTCTCTAGGGCCCGCATTGGCAGCATTGAAATGCAAAAGAATCCTCCAATGAGAATCCCAGCTGATCTGTATAAATCTGGCTCCCTGTTCTCTGTTCCTGCAATTGGAGTTGGGAGCATTAAGCACAGTTTCCCAGCACTGAACAAGTCTGTCCCTTTATCCCCATGTCTGATTCCTGTGCCATATAATGACGGGAAAATGACATCATTATCTCTATATGTAAGGTACCAGCAAGGGGCCTGACACAGTGCTGGGAATCAGCATTCTCATTGGTCAATTATTTTGCATTTATAATTATATCTATCAGTAGAATTTTCATTAGTGAATTTTCTTGCATCTATAATTATGTTTTCAAGCAAAACTGGGGGGCACAGGTGGACAGTGTTGCAGTTGGATAAAAACAAGCGGAAAGAAATACCAAAATACCAACACCAGGTGGTGCACACTCTATGGTGTTTTCTACTGTGTTTTGCTGGCAAGTCTTTGCACTCTAGCACCACCTAGAGGCAGGATTTAACACTCAAAAATGGTGTCTGGACATTGTGAGACAAAATGTGAAAAATTGCTGGCTGCATCTGTATCTACCTCACAAGAATCAAACATTAAGATCTCTTCAGTGCTTGTTACTGGAATATGGCATTTGGAAGTAGTAAACAGGGCCAGAACTAGGGGTAGTCAGAAGAGGCATCTGCCTAGGGTGCAACAATGGGGGGGCGCCAGGCAGGAGCCTCTCCTGCCTACCCCTAGTCATCGTCCTCTGTCATTGCCCATGCCGCTTGTCATTAGTGGTGGAGGCAATGACCGTTCGGATCGCACCCCCCCCTCGCATCTCTCCCCCCCCTCGCTTGTGCTTTGGCGCGCATGCGCCGTTCGGGGGGGAGTGGCCGACCGGGTTGCCTAGGACGCCTGGTCAGCTTGACCCACCCCTGGTAGTAAAGCCTTTTTTTACTAATGTCTATTTTGCATTATACATACCTAGCACATCAGCCATATATTTCAGTTCTTCATCATACAGAGAGTCAGTCACATCGGTGATATTCAGCCTCCCTCTCCTCATAGTGTGATACAGGATCCCGAATGTGCATTGAGAGACATTATCCCAGAACTGCCGCCGTCCGTTGTTAGAGATGTAATAGGGTCTGACTTTTGCCACCAAATCACTGAATTCTGTTTTGAGGGACCTTTGTAACCAATCGTAATCACTTTCTGCCGATCTGGAGAAAATTCCAATTTTATGGCGCTTCCTGATAAACTAAGCATGGAAAACAGAATGAATGAGCAGGATCATAGTGAAAGACCCAAACAAAGTATATTGTATGTAGGGACCCATAGGGTTAAGCTCCCTATGGTGTTATCCCTTATCTTTTCCTTATCTGTACTGTTATAGGGCAAAGCCCTCTACACTCAGGTTACAGTTATTAGGCTACCCCTAATAGGTTTAGCCCAGGTTGACCACTCCCCTTGGCAGACTATATAGTGTCTTGCACAAGGAAGTGGCTTCCTCTCTGGCTGCTGTTGTCTCAGGATTCACGTCATTGAGCCTGGAGGCATAAGGCCCCAGTAAAGAGGAACATCTTTATATTAAGTCGGGGACAGGGCCCCGTGAACGAGGTAAAGCCAGCACAGTCAGTTCTATATAATAGCACCCTCTAGAAGTGGTGAGTACAGTTTGTCTATTTAGAAAGGGCAGTTAATAGCCCCAACCAGGAGTTGTAAAAGGGTTTAGCCTACCCCGGCTCTGTTGTCGTTCTTTAGGGATCGGTTTTATTAGACACCAGTGTTAGGAGCTCTCCCCTGGACCATAGTCGGCCGGAACACTCCCTTCTGAAAGGTCTTCATCTTGGGTATCAGCTAATCCTCTGTGCATCCTCCAAGTGGGATATTCTGTTCCTAAGTGTCATATCTGCTATAATCCACTGTGACCAATTCCTATACTGCTGTGTCTGTGAGTATAATCCCTGCTGCACTATTAAGTTGTGCCTTGTCCAATAAACTTGTACTATAGTTCATCAGCAAGAACCTTTCTGGCGTCCATTATTCTATCTGCACCACACAAGCTACTAATCTAGTTGTAGTTCAACTACACCCTCAGCTCCATTACTACCTCCCATATAGCGGAGGCCCACTCCTGTGCATTAAGGTCGCATGTAACACATGCTCTGTACCTATTACTAGCCTGGGTTATGCCATATATAAGCCAAACAAGTGTTACATGTACTACATAAAGGGGGACACATATGGGCTCATTTAGAAGTTGCAAGCCCAATTGTGGTCAGGCAAGATAAAGCACATTGGCTCTAATGTCGTAAGCCGCTCTTTCAACTTCCGTATCACTGTCATTGGTGCTGTTTGGTCCATACCACCTTCTGTTACAAATTAAAGGAACACTGAACCCAACCGTAAAACTGTCCCACTGCTAGCTCTCTAAAGAAGCTGATGAAAACTATAATTACACATGGAAAATAATTCACCAATTCTGATAAAAAAAATTTAATTACAAATGCAAGAGAAGTGACCAATGAGAATGCTGATTCCCAGCACTGTGTCAGGCCCCTTGCTGGTACCTTACATATAGAGATAATGATGTCATTTTCCCGTCATTATATGGCACAGGAATCAGACATGGGGATAAAGGGACAGACTTGTTCAGTGCTGGGAAACTGTGCTTAATGCTCCCAACTCCAATTGCAGGAACAGAGAACAGGGAGCCAGATTTATACAGATCAGCTGGGATTCTCATTGGAGGATTCTTTTGCATTTCAATGCTGCCAATGCGGGCCCTAGAGAGCTGGGAAAGTTTTATTGTGCAATATTGCTTTAAGAATACAACCCTGATGTTGCTGAACTACAGCTCCCAGCATGCCTCACCCTTCATTATATGTTACATTATTCTGGGATTTGTAGTCCAGCAACAGCTGAGTAACGTTTGGTTGAGCCGCGCTGTGCAGCAGGGTAATGCTGTGCAATAGGAGAATGCTGCATAGTGCATGGAATCAGCATTCTCATTGGTCAATTCTTTTGTATCTATAATTAAGTTTTCAGTTAGTAGACTTCTCATTGGTGAATTGGTTTCCATGTGTAATTATGTTTTTCATCAACTTCTATAGAGAACTAGGGGGCGCAGTGGGGCAGCTTTACGGTTGGGTTTAGTGTCGATTTAATGGCTCTTTTATAAAAGCAACTTTCCTTATTTTGTCACAAGAGGTTAGAATTCCATTTTAATTAAAAATAATAGTGTGTATATACCTTTTTTCTGCCATCTTTTTTGTTGTCTAATTTCATTTCCCCAAGATCTAAAAAGCAACAAAAAAAAGAATTCATACACCGATGAACCATACATCAGCAATCAAGATGTACTGTTTACAAAAACATTTTTACATGCATGTTGGAAGTGGCAGTTATATAGCGATAATAACAGTTCTGACTTATGTAACTTTAGTATACTGTAGATGTGAATAAAAAGAAATTCTTTGCCAAGGACTTGGGGGGGGGGGGGGCAGGTATAAACAGCAATACCCATGCAGTCCCTTACACTTTATCTCTATTTAATATGGGGAAAAAGGAGTAATTTGTCCCTAGCAGGTTGCTGGTCTGTCTAAAGATGAGTCCTGCTATACTGTCAACTGTCTGTGCATATATGGCTCCCTGTCCCGCAATGTACATTGCTCAACACTGGGCAAATTTGCCCATGGGCAGTAACCCATAGCAACCAATCAGTGACTGGCTTTTTTCAGCCAGCTGCAGGTATCTCCATACCTTAGGGCTGATTCACTAAAGTGCGCTAAAACGTGTGCTATTTATAGCGTGTGTTAAAAATTTTATCGCGTCTAAATTTTCGCCACTTAACGCTTGATTCACTATAAGCATACTTGCGTTAATTTATGCGTGATGCTGCATGCAGCATTTACCGCATGCGCGCTAATTAACGCCTATTATTATGTGCGCTAATAGTCACCGCGTATAAATAGTAGCATATAAATAGCAGCATATATATATAGTAGCATATAAATAGTAGCATATAAATAGTAGCCGCATATAAATAGTGCATATAAATAGTAGCCACATGTAAATAGTAGCTGCATATAAATAGTAGCCGCATATAAATAGTGCATATAAATAGTAGCCGCATATAAATAGTACATATAAATAGTAGCCACATATAAATAGCATATAAATAGTAGCCGCATATAAATAGTGCATATAAATAGTAGCCACATATAAATAGTAGCATATAAATAGTAGCCGCATATAAATAGTAGCCACATATAAATAGTAGCCGCATATAAATAGTAGCCACATATAAAATAGTGCATATAAATAGTAGCCACATATAAATAGTGCATATAAATAGTAGCCACATATAAATAGTAGCCACATATAAATAGTAGCCACATATAAATAGTAGCATATAAATAGTAGTATATAAATAGTAGCCGCATATAAATATTTATATGCTACTATTTATATGTGGCTACTATTTATATGCGGCTACTATTTATATGCTACTATTTATATGCCCTATTTATATGTGGCTACTATTTATATGCTACTATTTATATGCACTATTTATATGTGGCTACTAAATATTTATATGCTACTATTTATATGCCCTATTTATATGTGGCTACTATTTATATGTGGCTGCTATTTATATGTGGCTACTATTTATATGCACTATTTATATATGGCTACTATTTATATGCTACTATTTATATGCACTATTTATATGTGGCTACTATTTATATGCACTATTTATATATGGCTACTATTTATATGCTACTATTTATATGCACTATTTATATGTGGCTACTATTTATATGCTACTATTTATATGCGGCAAACTGGCGGCTACGTTACTCTAGGGCCAACACAGATTTGAATAAATAACACTGCAAAGTCCATATTTTATTGCCAAAAGCTCATTAACTGTACTTTTCTATAATTACCGCCTGCCTCAAGTAGGTGTTAATTTTCGCATAGTCTAATGCGATATTTAGTACGTCTAAGTGTTTGTGAATCATACGTTAGTATTCTTTTCTGCGCGCTAATTAACGCATGCGGGATGCGCGCAAATTAATGCATGCTATAATACTGTAGTGAATCGTGCGCTAATTGTCGCGTCTATTTTAACGCAAAAAAGCGTGCAATAAAAATTAACGGACTTTAGTGAATCAACCCTCTTGTCTGCTAAAAAAAAATTAAATTCAATTAGAAATTAAATAAATCCAATAGGATTGTTTTTCCACGATAAGGATTTATTTAGCCCACTTACCATCAATTACAAGGTGCTGTTTTATTATTAAAAAGAAAAAGGAAATCATTTTTAAAAATATTAATTTTTTCATTAAAATGGAGTCTATGGGGATTGGCTTTCTGTAATTTGAAGCTTTTTGGATAACAGTTTTCCAAAATCAGGATAAAGGATCCATTATCTGTACCTGTATCTGTAAAGCTGGCCTGTGTATGTGTACCATAAGTTAAAGGACATGTAAACCCTTCATTTTCCTACCATGTACATTAGTTGGGCACATCTCTCCCACCCAAATGGCATCATTAGTACTGCATATATCTCCTCCATTTGCCAGCACTGTTTGCTAAAACAAATAGCCACTTTAACCCGGTGGCCAATTCCCTTCTTATATTTTTTCAAAGTAAAGTTAATGCAATGAAGAATGCAAGCTTACACAGGCAGAACTTACTTTGATAAAAAGCCTGCTTGAATTGAGAACTGTATTGGGGTAAGCTGAGCTCAGGAGAGGAGGTTAGGAGAAAAAATAGGAGCAGAAAGCTAGAGCAGAGTTGCTATGGGAACCAGCAATGCCATCTCTTCATTGGCTGCTAGACTGGAGGGCGGGTTTAGTAATCTGAGCTAGGAAGAACTGAGCATGCCCAGAAGCAAACAGCCAAAGCAAATTCCTGAGAGAGGGGGCCACGTGAGTTAGAGGGGGAGAAAGAAATCTAAGTGATTAAGGGTTGCTGCAGCCTTACTATTAACCTTCAGCCTTACTATTAAGCTTCAGGACACCTTTGTGCCGGTGCTACTGTACCTTGCTCATGTGCAGGATCGGAATACTTTTTCTTTTTCTCCTCTTTTTTGTCATCACTCATTATTTTGCGTTTTGTTGCTGTCTTTATTCTCTGTTTGATGTTCCCCAGCTTCTCCCTCAGCCGGCCTTGGTCTCCCTTATCTGCTTGTGTGAGGAGCACCAGGTCACAGGCGTATTCCCCAATATTGTGCTCTGTGGGGCCCTCTATACCATCAGCAACCACAATCACATTCTCCTTCCCTGGGAACAGAAAAAAAGGTTAGAAGTGTGGTAATAAAGAACACATGAGGAGGAGGAATATATATATTTGGGCCTCTGTGTACTTGAAATGCCACAGCCCATGTTGCATCCCATTCCAGACCCGGGTTCAGATCCAATGCAATAAAAAAAAGTGAAACATGATCAAAGTCTGTAAAGGGGAAGGGGTAGGGAACAGATGGCAGCAATGGGTGAGCAGCAAGTCAAGAGAATGTGGGCGTGGGACATACTATAGTGGACATGCAGGTGTCAGTAAATGAGGGACTAATAGAAGGTGGAACTAAGAACAAGCATGAGGAAGGAAGCATTGATGGAGGACACAGGCAGAAGCCAGCAAAGGAGAATGCATGACTTCTAATATCCTTATCATTTACAGTAGGGGGTACATTATCCCTTATAATACACGAGTGATACTCAGAGTTCCCTGTATAACTCAGCCTGCAGCCTTGTGCCTTTATATGGGCACAGAACCCCTCAGTGACTGCTAATATCCTTATCATTTACAGTAGGGGGTACATTATCCCTTATAATACATGAGTGATACTCAGAGTTCCCTGTATAACTCAGCCTGCAGCCTTGTGCCTTTATATGGGCACAGAACCCCTCAGTGACTGCTAATATCCATATCATTTACAGTAGGGGGTACATTATCCCTTATAATACATGAGTGATACTCAGAGTTCCCTGTATAACTCAGCCTGCAGCCTTGTGCCTTTATATGGGCACAGAACCCCTCAGTGACTGCTAATATCCTTATCATTTACAGTAGGGGGTACATTATCCCTTATAATACATGAGTGATACTCAGAGTTCCCTGTATAACTCAGCCTGCAGCCTTGTGCCTTTATATGGGCACAGAACCCCTCAGTGACTGCTAATATCCTTATCATTTACAGTAGGGGGTACATTATCCCTTATAATACATGAGTGATACTCAGAGTTCCCTGTATAACTCAGCCTGCAGCCTTGTGCCTTTATATGGGCACAGAACCCCTCAGTGACTGCTAATATCCTTATCATTTACAGTAGGGGGTACATTATCCCTTATAATACATGAGTGATACTCAGAGTTCCCTGTATAACTCAGCCTGCAGCCTTGTGCCTTTATATGGGCACAGAACCCCTCAGTGACTGCTAATATCCTTATCATTTACAGTAGGGGGTACATTATTCCTTATAATACATGAGTGATACTCAGAGTTCCCTGTATAACTCAGCCTGCAGCCTTGTGCCTTTATATGGGCACAGAACCCCTCAGTGACTGCTAATATCCTTATCATTTACAGTAGGGGGTACATTATCCCTTATAATACATGAGTGGTACTCAGAGTTCCCTGTATAACTCAGCCTGCAGCCTTGTGCCTTTATATGGGCACAGAACCCCTCAGTGACTGCTAATATCCTTATCATTTACAGTAGGGGGTACATTATCCCTTATAATACATGAGTGATACTCAGAGTTCCCTCTATAACTCAGCCTGCAGCCTTGTGCCTTTATATGGGCACAGAACCCCTCAGTGACTGCTAATATCCTTATCATTTACAGTAGGGGGTACATTATCCCTTATAATACATGAGTGATACTCAGAGTTCCCTGTATAACGCAGCCTTGTGCCTTTATATGGTCACAGAACCCCTCTAGGGACAGATTTATCAAAATATGACATTGGAGCTCACCACAGAAAAATTCACCCACTTTCTACTCATTCCTATGGGACTTTTAAAAGTGAATTTAGCAAATGGTGAACTCTTAAGATTCACCCACAGGCAAAAGTCCCATAGGAAAGAATAGAAAGTGGGTAAATTTTTTGTGGTGAGCTCTGAACTCACATTTTCATCAATCTGATGTCCTTATAATTTACAATACAGGATGGTACAGCTGTACTGCCCTTTGTAACCATTTCTCTAGTGTCCAAAAATGTTCCTTACCCAGTACTTTAGACATAAGTTTCAGGTCATCATTGGGATCATAAGTGATTTTTTCCCTCCCTCTATTCATGCAGTGATACAGGATCCCGAATGTGCACTGAGACACTTCCTCCCAGAACTCTTTGTGTTCATTGTTAGAGATGTTACAGGGTCGAACTTCATGAACCGGAGCCCTGAATTCTGATTTAAGGAGCTTTAGCAGCCACTGGTAATCACTCTCTGCCGATCTGGAGAAGATTCCGATTCTCTGGGGTTCTGTAAGCTGGGCACAAATACAAACTCCCACATTAAACAAATATAACAATATAATATTCCCAAGAGGGGAACTAACATGATAAACTAAATTTAACATGAGCTTCACCCAATGTAAATAAAGAACTTTAAAATAAATAAATAAAATATTTCTACTGTGTCTGACATAATCAAGTTACTTTTTGCTGTCGCACTGACTGAAATTGTCTCTCTTTGTGCAGCTTTGTGTTGGAGGTAATTGTTTTGTAAGATGACTTGCTCTAATAACTAAGTGAATGGAGCACAGATTACTGGTGTGTAAAATAAAAACAACCTTACACACAAACTAAAGGTAAAGAGATATATTACTGTGAAAGAAATGTTACCAAACTGATTACATTTATAAAGTAAATACAAGTGGTCGAACCAGTACCACAAAGTGCCGGACAAGCACATGTCACTGTCCCTCGTTGTCAGTTAATTCTCTGAACCTTTCACTCACTCTAGAAGATTAACAGTTGTAGGCAGAGAAGCAAAAATGTGCTATAGTAGCAGTGGGAGGATAATAGCCTCTGGGAAGGGACTGGGGCTGTGGGATAGCAGGTATAGTAGGGAGAGATGGTGCCTATAGTAGCAGTGGGGGGATAATAGCCTCTGGGAAGGGACTGGGGCTGTGGGATAGCAGGTATAGTAGGGAGAGATGGTGCCTATAGTAGCAGTGGGGGGATAATAGCCTCTGGGAAGGGACTGGGGCTGTGGGATAGCAGGTATAGTAGGGAGAGATGGTGCCTATAGTAGCAGTGGGGGGATAATAGCCTCTGGGAAGGGACTGGGGCTGTGGGATAGCAGGTATAGTAGGGAGAGATGGTGCCTATAGTAGCAGTGGGAGGATAATAGCCTCTGGGAAGGGACTGGGGCTGTGGGATAGCAGGTATAGTAGGGAGAGATGGTGCCTATAGTAGCAGTGGGGGGATAATAGCCTCTGGGAAGGGACTGGGGCTGTGGGATAGCAGGTATAGTAGGGAGAGATGGTGCCTATAGTAGCAGTGGGGGGATAATAGCCTCTGGGAAGGGACTGGGGCTGTGGGATAGCAGGTATAGTAGGGAGAGATGGTGCCTATATTAGCAGTGGGGGGATAATAGCCTCTGGGAAGGGACTGGGGCTGTGGGATAGCAGGTATAGTAGGGAGAGATGGTGCCTATAGTAGCAGTGGGGGGATAATAGCCTCTGGGAAGGGACTGGGGCTGTGGGATAGCAGGTATAGTAGGGAGAAATGGTGCCTATAGTAGCAGTGGGGGGATAATAGCCTCTGGGAAGGGACTGGGGCTGTGGGATAGCAGGTATAGTAGGGAGAGATGGTGCCTATAGTAGCATTGGGGGGATAATAGCCTCTGGGAAGGGACTGGGGCTGTGGGATAGCAGGTATAGTAGGGAGAGATGGTGCCTATAGTAACAGTGGGGGGATAATAGCCTCTGGGAAGGGACTGGGGCTGTGGGATAGCAGGTATAGTAGGGAGAGATGGTGCCTATAGTAGCAGTGGGGGGATAATAGCCTCTGGGAAGGGACTGGGGCTGTGGGATAGCAGGTATAGTAGGGAGAGATGGTGCCTATAGTAGCAGTGGGGGGATAATAGCCTCTGGGAAGGGACTGGGGCTGTGGGATAGCAGGTATAGTAGGGAGAGATGGTGCCTATAGTAGCAGTGGGGGGATAATAGCCTCTGGGAAGGGACTGGGGCTGTGGGATAGCAGGTATAGTAGGGAGAGATGGTGCCTATAGTAGCAGTGGGAGGATAATAGCCTCTGGGAAGGGACTGGGGCTGTGGGATAGCAGGTATAGTAGGGAGAGATGGTGCCTATAGTAGCAGTGGGGGGATAATAGCCTCTGGGAAGGGACTGGGGCTGTGGGATAGCAGGTATAGTAGGGAGAGATGGTGCCTATAGTAGCAGTGGGGGATAATAGCCTCTGGGAAGGGACTGGGGCTGTGGGATAGCAGGTATAGTAGGGAGAGATGGTGCCTATAGTAGCAGTGGGATAATAGCCTCTGGGAAGGGACTGGGGCTGTGGGATAGCAGGTATAGTAGGGAGAGATGGTGCCTATAGTAGCAGTGGGGGGATAATAGCCTCTGGGAAGGGACTGGGGCTGTGGGATAGCAGGTATAGTAGGGAGAAATGGTGCCTATAGTAGCAGTGGGAGGATAATAGCCTCTGGGAAGGGACTGGGGCTGTGGGATAGCAGGTATAGTAGGGAGAGATGGTGCCTATAGTAGCATTGGGGGGATAATAGCCTCTGGGAAGGGACTGGGGCTGTGGGATAGCAGGTATAGTAGGGAGAGATGGTGCCTATAGTAACAGTGGGGGGATAATAGCCTCTGGGAAGGGACTGGGGCTGTGGGATAGCAGGTATAGTAGGGAGAGATGGTGCCTATAGTAACAGTGGGGGGATAATAGCCTCTGGGAAGGGACTGGGGCTGTGGGATAGCAGGTATAGTAGGGAGAGATGGTGCCTATAGTAGCAGTGGGGGGATAATAGCCTCTGGGAAGGGACTGGGCTGTGGGATAGCAGGTATAGTAGGAAGAGATGGTGCCTATAGTAGCAGTGGGGGGATAATAGCCTCTGGGAAGGGACTGGGCTGTGGGATAGCAGGTATAGTAGGGAGAGATGGTGCCTATAGTAGCAGTGGGGGATAATAGCCTCTGGGAAGGGACTGGGGCTGTGGGATAGCAGGTATAGTAGGGAGAGATGGTGCCTATAGTAGCAGTGGGGGGATAATAGCCTCTGGGAAGGGACTGGGGCTGTGGGATAGCAGGTATAGTAGGGAGAGATGGTGCCTATAGTAGCAGTGGGGGGATAATAGCCTCTGGGAAGGGACTGGGGCTGTGGGATAGCTGGTATAGTAGGGAGAGATGGTGCCTATAGTAGCAGTGGGAGGATAATAGCCTTTGGGAAGGGACTGGGGCTGTGGGATAGCAGGTATAGTAGGGAGAGATGGTGCCTATAGTAGCAGTGGGAGGATAATAGCCTTTGGGAAGGGACTGGGGCTGTGGGATAGCAGGTATAGTAGGGAGAGATGGTGCCTATAGTAGCAGTGGGAGGATAATAGCCTTTGGGAAGGGACTGGGGCTGTGGGATAGCAGGTATAGTAGGGAGAGATGGTGCCTATAGTAGCAGTGGGGGGATAATAGCCTCTGGGAAGGGACTGGGGCTGTGGGATAGCAGGTATAGTAGGGAGAGATGGTGCCTATAGTAACAGTGGGGGGATAATAGCCTCTGGGAAGGGACTGTGGCTGTGGGATAGCAGGTATAGTAGGGAGAGATGGTGCCTATAGTAGCAGTGGGATAATAGCCTCTGGGAAGGGACTAGGGCTGTGGGATAGCAGGTATAGTAGGGAGAGATGGTGCCTATAGTAGCAGTGGGATAATAGCCTCTGGGAAGGGACTGGGGCTGTGGGATAGCAGGTATAGTAGGGAGAGATGGTGCCTATAGTAGCAGTGGGGGGATAATAGCCTCTGGGAAGGGACTGGGGCTGTGGGATAGCAGGTATAGTAGGGAGAGATGGTGCCTATAGTAACAGTGGGGGGATAATAGCCTCTGGGAAGGGACTGGGGCTGTGGGATAGCAGGTATAGTAGGGAGAGATGGTGCCTATAGTAACAGTGGGGGGATAATAGCCTCTGGGAAGGGACTGGGGCTGTGGGATAGCAGGTATAGTAGGGAGAGATGATGAAAGTAATGTTTTATATGACTTATGGGGCCCTGTTACCACTAAATATATCCCTCCCTGTTCTACTTGCTAAGTTGTAATTTTGACAGATGCTTGAAAGGATTTTGTTACTTACTAGTTCCAGTTCTGTAGCTTTTTCTTTTGTTTTAATACCTGAAATATGGAGAGAAAGGTTGTGATTATTTATTTGGTTGGGGGGGCTGGGTTTATGTTCTCTGGTAAACAAATGTGCAAATATATGTGTATTTAAATTTTGCTAAGAAATTATGTTTTTTATATTTATTGCATGTAAAGCTGGCCCTACACCTTAAGATCATAATAAATGTCAATGCAGGTTATTGAGAGAGGTCTTCTCCCCAACAGGATTTTGCAACCTGTCTGATAAATATCTGGTCAATTTTCTTTGAGGCAAAAGTAGAGGAGGGTCCATATACGGTGCAGAACAGGTAAAGACTCAATCAAGACTCAAGAGGACAAATTGGCAGCTTAAATAAATTATCTCTGAGTTAACTTTTTGTATGATGCAGAGAGTAATATTCTGAGACAATTTGCAATGGGTCTTCCTTTTTTATTACTTGTAGGTTTTTAATTATTTCAATAATCATTAAGCAACTCTCTGGTTTGGTTGCTAGGGTCCAAATTATCTTGGCAACCAGGGAGTGGTTTCAAAGAGATTCTAAGTTCAATTTTGGATGAAAATCATTGTGGTTTTGAAGCATAATGCAGTATTTTCCCCCATCAGTTGTAGCATTCCTGTGTCTGCAAGTTGTGTCAAAATGGACACAACAGAACTTGTGTATTGGGTGCAGGTTGTGTATAGCATTTTCAGTGTGGGTGTTGCATCGCGGGGTTCAAAACAGCGCACTTTTTGACTTGCGTTATTACGGCACTCCATTGCGGGTGTATTCAAAATGACCCTGGTCTGTAGTACCAGCCAGGAACGTATATTAACATTTTTTAACCAGAAGTAGGGGTCCATGGGGACCCCGCACTATGTATATATTAGAAGCATACTGTTTTTTATGGGATAGTTTTTATTATTACATGACACTGTTTACATAGCAAATAATTCAAAAAATCATGGAAAACCATGATTTTTTCAAAACCCATCAAATAGAGCTTCTCCAGCAGAATGCTGCATTGCAATCTGTTTTTCAAAAACACAAACAGATTTTTTTTATATTTAATTTTGAAATGTCCCATGGGGCTAGTCATATTCTTCATTTCCCAGGGTGCCACAGCCATGTGACCTGTGCTCAGATAACTTCAGTCACTCTTTACTGCTGCGCTGCAAGTTGGAGTGATATCCCACCTCCCCCCCAGCAGCCGATCAGCAGAACAATGGGAAGGGAGCAAGATAGCAGCTCCCAGTAGGTATCAGAATAGCACTCAATAGTAAGAAATCCAAGTCCGGCTTGGGACTCCTCCAGTTACATGGGAGTAGGAGAAACAATAGGTTAGCTGAAAGCAGTTCTAATGTGTAGCGCTGGCTGAAAGCTCAGACTCAGGCACAAGGCACTGAGATGGCGCCTACACACCAATATTACAGCTACAAATACATTTGTTAGTTCAAGAATAAAAGGTTAAATGGCAGAGGGAATTATTTGCTGTGTAACAGTGTCATTTAGAAATAAAATGCACACCATAAAAATCATGACAGTATCACTTTTTGATGATATATATTCCCCTCAGGTTTTGAAAAAAAATAAACATAATTACCTTTATTTATACTTGGTAACATATTTCCTTCTTGCTTTGTGCAGAGCAGCAGGCTGCAGGCTTTATATGGGCTCTGATCCCAGTTACGTTTCATCTGTTCTGCATACAGCGAGTCTTCCAGCTCTGTTACAATCACCATTATATTGGAGGGGCCTATAAAGGTATATATCATGTTAGAGCTGGCTATTTGTACTATATTCCCATACATGTGCCTTTATTTCTTAACCCACTATGTGCCGCTCTCTCATCAGCAGTGAATACTTTGGCACAAAGCGTCTGTGGGTACAAATGGGCCGATTCATATAAAGGTGACCAGTTCTCCATCGAGCCATTGGGAAACTCCTTACCTGAGTGTTGTGGGAATTCTGGCAAAATTATCTTGAACATAAGTGTTAAAAATAAAGGCAAGAAATTCTCTCTCTCCTTTTGTGTATGTCACATGTGTTTAATACATTTAACTTTTATTTTATTTTTCTCTGCAGCTCTGCAGTCTGGCATTAAAGGGGATGTAAACCTAACTATAATGCTGTCCCACTGCACCCCCTTGTTTTGCTATAGAAGTTGCTGAAAACATAATTTTAGATGCAGGAAAAATCGCCAATGAGAATTCTACTGACCAAAAACCTAATTTTAAATGCAAGAGAAGTGACCAATGAGAATGCTGATTCCCAGCAGGCCCCTTGCTGGTACCTTACATATAGAGATAATGATGTCATTTTCCCGTCATTATATGGCACAGGAATCAGACATGGGGATAAAGGGACAGACTTGTTCAGTGCTGGGAAACTGTGCTTAATGCTCCCAACTCCAATTGCAGGAACAGAGAACAGGGAGCCAGATTTATACAGATCAGCTGGGATTCTCATTGGAGGATTCTTTTGCATTATAAAGCAGTCGCTGACCGTAGAGGTTTGAAGAAAAGCTTTGGAATTCTGGTCCCACAGCAAACGTTGCTCTCTGTGCCAACAGGAACCATTCTATTGCCATGTAACCAGCTGCCCATATGTGTAACCCTACTCAGTGCATAGCATACATATTCTGCCACTTACTGTGGATTTCCATACAGAATTTCAGGTAGGATTCCCCCTCTTCTATGTATTCTTCTGATTCCATAGAATGATAGAGTATGATATAAGGGGCTTTCCTTGCTGCGCATTTCCATTCATCCTCAGTGGTGTGACAAAGTAGAATGTACGACGCATCCTTGATTGGGAATGACCAGCGTTCCTTAACCTTTGCTTCCAGAAACTTCGGATCAGGGAGTGTATCCCAGAACATTACTGTCACACTGCATCCTGGGGTCGGGCCCATCAAAGCTTCACTGTAACCAGAAACAAACACACAAAAATGATAAAAATTCTAACTTTTATTCCCCACTTCCAAATGTGTGCCTATTCCATGTATAACTGTGCTTTTCTCCCCTTCACTCACTCAGCTTTCTAGCCAGCTATAAGCATAGCCACTGCTGAGCTCCCCAGAATTATAGGGGTGAGACTGAGAGATACATAATTACAATAAATGTAGTACATCTTTTTTTGGGGGGAATGACGTTGGTCATACAAAAATGTAAATATGGAACCATTGAAATCTACTTGCACCACTTGGCAAATATACAGTAGGAACATCCTGCTATATAGGGTTAAAAATTAATGGGGTTAATCCTGATAATTGGGCTGTCAATAGCAATGGGGGTGGGTGGTGACTTCAGTGGGGTGGGTGACATCAGGGAGGGGTTATGACATGGCAATTGGCCCATCTCCGTGCTAATCTAATAGAGTCCTGTCCGTTTTTTGCTAATTTGGCAAACTGGGCAAGCAGTTTTGACACAGACAGCCTCCAAAAGAATGGGCAGGTGGCCCCCCTAGTGGAGGGCACAATTACCTTTCCCAGACCTTACTGCTTAAAGGTAATAAACAATATGGAGGGTGACGAGTGCTCTGCCACATTATCTCTCTGCTGCTACCAGCCTTTCCACTCCTTAAAGGGACACTAAACCCAAATGTAAAGCTGTCCCACTGTGCCCCCTAGAGAAGACAATGCTGATTCCCAGCACTGTGTCAGGCCCCTTGCTGGTACCTTACATATAGAGATAATGATGTCATTTTCCCGTCATTATATGGCACAGGAATCAGACATGGGGATAAAGGGACAGACTTGTTCAGTGCTGGGAAACTGTGCTTAATGCTCCCAACTCCAATTGCAGGAACAGAGAACAGGGAGGGGAGAGAGGAGAAAACTGTGCAGACTCTGAGAGAGGAAATCGGACACTGGAATATCATGTTTACAAAAAAAGAGAGCCAGAAATGCTGTTTTTTTTTTTTGATAGAGGACTCAGCAGCATTACTGTAATTGCTTATGGCTGTATTTACATAGACCTTTCTGATAAAGCTTACTGAGTTTTTACCTTTCCTTCTCCTTTAAGGTACAGAGAACCAAATCATAGAAAGATCCCTTATCTGGAAAATGCCAGACCCCTAGCATTCTGGATAACAGGTCCCATGTCTGTATATATACGATATAAGATATGTTCCATGATCCTAAGAATGAGACTTACCCCACAGCAGAGTCGACAACATTGTTCCCAGTGGTTCCCTGGTTTGGGGGTTCTGATCTACTGATGGTTAGAGCGGTGTCCTGAGAGCCAACTCCAGCTTGCCCCCCCTGCGGCTCACTCCGGCTTCCCCCCCCCCCCAGTGACTTCATCCACCTCCCCCGGGGGGGGGAATGCGCACAACAAACTCGGGGAACCGGAGTAAGCCGCTGGGGCGGGGGAAGCCGGAGTGAGCCGCAGGGGGGACAAGCTGGAGGGAGCCGCAGGGGGGGGAGCTGGAGGGAGCCGCAGGGGAACCGGAGTAAGCCGCTGGGGGGGGTGCACACAACAAACTCGTTCCATCCGAGGGTTAGCTTTTCAGCACATTTTTGGTGCTGAAAAACTCGACTTATACTCGAGTATATACGGTATTTTCTTATAATGGAGTCTATGGGAGATGGACTTTCTGGATAATGGATCCCATACCTTTATGGTTGGTGTCATTTCCAGCAGTTGAAGTCAGAATGATGTGTGATTATTTAGGTACAAGTGCGCTGATTGAGGTCACTTGTGGGGGAAATGTTCTGGCCGCAACAGCACTTGCAGTTTTAAATGACCCCTATGAATTTTCTTATAAGGGGACATAAATTGCCATATGTAATAAATGGCACTAAGTTTGCCCAGGAGCAGTAACCCACAGCAACCAATAAGATGTTTGCTTTCAAAGTGGTAACTAGTAAATTCTGCCTTCTGACTGGCTGCTATGGGTTACTGCTCCTGGGCAAACTTAGTGTCTTTTATTACATACCCCCATACACTAAAGCCAACCATAAAGCTGTCCCACTGCGACCCCTAGTTCTCTATAGAAGTTGATTATAAAATGTAATTATACATTGAAAACAATTTACCAATGAAAATTCTACTGAACCAAAACTTAATTATAGAAGAGAACTTATGTAACCTAATGTAATCAATGATATACAATGATACACAATATACTGTATGATGCCAGACTGAGCTTAAAAGGTTTAAAATTACTTGGTAAAATGTGGCAAATCACAGCTCTGCTTTTACCATGGGAAAGCCAAATTGCAGTTCCCTCTTAGGTCTGCCCTAGCTGCTAATTGGCTGGCATTCTGTACTACAAATACTGGGGGTAGCCAGCTCTACTGAACAAACTTGGGAAGCAGCCAGTGGAACTGTTGGGCAGTACTAGGAATGTTTTTGGGAAATTTGCAATAAAGTACAAAAGGCAACATTTTTTTAGTAGTATATACTGCAAGAAATAGTTCTTAGCACTGTATGTGTCTTTTAAATGCATCTTTCAGCAGGCTGCACATATTTTAAGCTTGGCAATTACTACACATTATTAGAATTAATCTTACCCTGTGTTATTGCCAAACTCTGGGTTTCCATTAGTCCCTCTATGTATATCCAATGCGGTCAATGACTGGTTAGGGATTAGAGAAGCACCAGTCGCAGGGTCCCTAGATTCCTCTGGTTCAGAAGTTTTGCTTGACGTCAGTTCCTTGTTGTCTTCAGCTAAACTTAAACTCTCTGTCTGTTTCCTTAATTCTTCCTGTTGCCCAACTGTATCTGTGTGTCCAGAATCTTCAGGCTTCAGTGCCTGGGTAACTATACACCTGGCCCCCAGGGCAGCAGACAGACTAGTGAGAGTGTCCTGGTACTTATCTGCACGTGGGTCAGTCATGGCTACTATTGTTGTTTTTGTGTTTCCTCCCAGGAACTGGTTGAGAAGCCAAGAAAGCAAAGTGTCTCTCCGATCCACACAATTATATGTTATTGCCCTTGGTGGTTTTGATGGATTTATGTCCATTTTTGGGTCTTCTATGCTTGAATGCCCATGTCCAGCCACAGATGTTCTCTCACAACCTTCTAGATCCACAAAGCTGATCTTGCTGCAAAGCTCACTAGAAGCACTTGACCCATTAGTATAAGTTATTGTTAGTGTAAATACAGCCCATGGCTGGCTGGCTTGCCCATCTATAGTAGGGTTGGCACTGGTAGTCCCAGTCCTAACTTTATTTCCTGCTGTTAGCATTTGCTTAATATCCTCATATATACCGACACTATGGTGGGACAATCCCTTAGCATAAGGTCCTGATGGATCATATGTACACATCTTAACTGATCTCTGCAGCCCATTGGGTGCTAAAAGATCCCTAATTTCTCCATTATATAGTTCCACAAAAGAGACACTAACCCTTAAGACCTTTAATCCACAGTGCTCCCCGCTAAACAAACCAGAGCAGAAGAATGAGAGCAGACTTGGCTGTTCTTGGATCTCCAGCAATGAGAAAGGTTTCCCTGATCCTGTTTGTCCAAAGGCAACAATACAAGAGTTGTACCCCTGTGAGACATTCTGCCAGATTTCCTTCAGAAGATTCTGGAAAGTCTCTTCCGGTGACAGTTTCTCATCTATAAAACATACAGATACTTGTGTGGGTTCTGCCTGGTTAGCAGAAGACGGTCCCCCACCCACTTCCATTGTGCTGTTCAGATAAACACTCCCGGCACAGTCAGAAAGCAGCTCGGTTTTATAAAAATTGATTCCTCATTTTACCCGACGGTATTTGATGACCAGAATCCCATCCGGCTGCAGCTCTCCCTGCTCTCAGCCTGTGCTACACCCTATGTGGCTTTCACAATATGGCTCAGTTATGCACCATTAGTTTCACTTTCACTTTATAGTTACACACACAGCTTACTGACTAAAGGGTAAGTCACACACACTGTCTGAATTTATTTTCTTCTCTGACTCTCTGTCATTTCTACCCCAGGAATCTATACCTCCCATAATGAGAGTAAACAAACGGACTGGTTCTGTGGGGCCCCAGGCTGCTGCCCAAACCTGTTTATCTGTAAAGCACAGTAGTCTTTGCCCTGTATAAGGTATTATAGATACACACTGCTGGGGGTCATACAGTGACACTTCCTTGTGCAGTATAGATACACGCCGCTCCATTACATAGCTGGTACAGAGAATTCTGAGCTCTGCACA
Source organism: Xenopus tropicalis (assembly GCF_000004195.4). NCBI lineage: Eukaryota > Metazoa > Chordata > Amphibia > Anura > Pipidae > Xenopus > Xenopus tropicalis. The sequence goes on along the minus strand of NC_030685.2, from coordinate 8,974,449 downwards.
TCAGGGAAGCCACACCAGAACTAGACAGGTAATAGTGACAAATTCAAAGAACTGTCATTTCCCCGGCACAGCCCCCTGGAGTGTGAGATCTTAGTGATACCGAGCAGAATTACTTGCCCACCATAACAGCCCATTTCCCAGGGCTTTTTTTGCAAGAAAGAGACTGCCCATAGGGCTAGTTTGGCCAGAGACTGTGGCCCTCATCTGAAGTTCCACCCGAAGGGCAGCCTGGCCCAGAGGTGGGCCAAGCCGGCTGGGCGCCCTATAGGGTGGCCACCTCTGTTGGCGTTTGTCATCGCAGCATCATTCTCAGTGAGTCCTGCCAGTTTTCCTAATTTGGAAAACCGGGCAGAAGGTTTTGACCCAGACAGCTCTTCCGAAACCCTGGCTGTCTGGGTCATAAATGGACAGGTAGCAACCCTAGTGCTCTAGTAACCTGGCCATTCCCAAACCCTATACCCCACATGCACAGTGACGTTGTGGGGGGTATCACGCAATAAAAAGCTGCGGCGGGGGCAAGAGAGCATGGATTAGGGGTAGCAAAAGATTTATGTGTCCAGTTCCCCCCATCATTGCACCCTAGGTAGGTGCCTCTTCTGCCCACCCCTAGTTCTGGCCCTGGTCTGGCCTTGTCCTACTCTCCCGACACATACTAATAAGCTGTACTACTCTTACACTATTTCTATAACTAATATACAGTATTCTACATCATATTTAGCAGTCACTTGGACCCCCTCTTACTAACTGAATAAGCTAAACAGCAGTTCAGTACCGAGAGAGAGTTAAAGGAGTTGTAAACCCAACCATGATGCTGTCCCACTGTGCCCCCTAGTTCTGCTATAGAAGTTGCCAAAAAACATAATGATAGATTCAAGAAAAATCACCAATGAGAATTCTACTGATAAAAAAACTTCAGTATAAATGCAAAAGAACTGCCCAATGAGAATGCTGATTCCCAGCACTGTGTCAGGCCCCTTGCTGGTACCTTACATATAGAGATAATGATGTCATTTTCCCGTCATTATATGGCACAGGAATCAGACATGGGGATAAAGGGACAGACTTGTTCAGTGCTGGGAAACTGTGCTTAATGCTCCCAACTCCAATTGCAGGAACAGAGAACAGGGAGCCGGATTTACACAGATCAGCTGGGATTCTCATTGGAGGATCCTTTCGCGTTTTAAAGCAGTCGCTGGCTGGGAAGATTTGGGGAAAAGTTTAGGAAAAGTTTCATTTCCAGTTGTTGCTGGACTACAGCTCCCAGCATGCCTCATCCTTCATTATATGTTACATTATTCTGGGATTTGTAGTTCAGCAATAGCTGAGCAACGTTTGGTTGAGCCGCGCTGTGCAGCAGGGTTTACATCCCCTTTAAGGCAGCAGGAAGGGATCCAGTCACATGAAAAGCAAAACAGGTAGATTATCAGATTACTGCAGACATAAAGAACAAGACTGAGGCACAGGATGTGGTGTGGGTGTCACACAGGGAGGCACAGGAACCACAGATATTGCTACTTTATACACAGCATGAAAATAGAAATATCCATAGCAAACAGGGTCTAATGGGGGAGGGGGGTTATACTCCTAAAGCAATATTGCTAATCAAAACTTCTACCCAGCATCCCAGAGCCAGTAGCTGCATTAATATGCAAAAGAACCCTCCAATGAGAATCCCAGCTGATCTGTATAAATCTGGCTCCCTGTTCTCTGTTCCTGCAATTGGAGTTGGGAGCATTAAGCACAGTTTCCCAGCACTGAACAAGTCTGTCCATTTATTCTACTTCTACAACGTACTAGGGGGGCACAGTGGGGCAGGCACAAGGTATTACAAATGGCTAGAATAACCCTGCCGTAAGCACTGCTGGAGAAACTGTAATTCCCCGTTCCAAAGACCTGCATGCACGTTAGCACTGACAGGGTTAAAGCAGCTGCTGCTGATCGGAGTCAGAATGAAACCGAAAGGAGCAGATCCAGGAATGCGACCCAACCCCACAGATCTCATGGTGCTTACAGTATGTGTCTGGCAGCCCAGCAACAAGGGGGGAGAAAGAGATTAAACCGGAGCTCTGTTTATACAGCAGTTTTAAAGGACAAGTAAAGGCCAAATGTTTCCTATGAAACTGCAGTCCTACTCTGGCACTTTGGCCCTGTGTTCACGCTGTAATCCAGTATGTGGGGCCACAGGCAAACTACGTAACTATCCTCTGTACCTTGTAATGAGCAACGGGGATTTCTGTTTTACCCTATTGGCATCTGCACATAGTACACTAAGCCTGGAAAGCGCTGAAATGCCTAAAGAAAGCGCTGAGGGACTGGGGAGCCGAGCTACATAGGATTTCCCTCCAGCTAACAAGGAGTTAATGAGGTCAGCTTACTGGGCGGGAAAGAAAGCAGCTTTTACTCACCCCTTCCCTTCTGCTTGCCAGTTTTCTCTGCAGGGGTCACACAGCAGGCACGGAGCTGCATCTCCCTCCCTCCCTCCCTGTTTAAGAGCAAATAGCTACACCCATTGGTCGGCATAATCTGTTATTTGCATGCTTTAAATAATTTTATTTGCAGGCTTTCCAAAAAAAAAAAAAAAAAAAAAGTTTTCTTTGTATAATTTACATTTCGGTTTGTCACAGCAAATGGCGGGGGACAGTCCTTGGCCATTTATTTTCTGGTGGTGTTTTGAGGGTTTTTCACATGCCCACTGCTTTGCAGTGGCCGGCATTCGTTTAAAACAGTTAAATAAAAAAAATGTTGTTGCGATGTTTGGAAAAGTTGTATTACATGGCAAGGACTGTTTTGTTCTATGTTATGAAATAAAGCTGTGGCCGAACTCCACCCACATAAAGAAAAGCCCTGGTGTCATAGTGTTTTTTCTTGGTTAGGCATTGTAGGAAAAAGGGGTCAATTCTGGTGGGGAGGGAATAAGTCTCCACAGTCTATGGAGACTGCTGCTGTGGGAGCCCTGGAGCTGACACCACATGTCAAAACTATACCCCAGAATGAATACGTAACCAGCAGCTAGTGTATATTATGTTAAGTAACCTATTAAAGAATCTCCCCAAACTGGAATATATATATCAGTAAATATTGCCCTTTTACATCCTTTCCCTTCAGCCTCCATTTTGTGCTGGGCTGTGTGCTCCCTCAGAGATCAGCTGACAGGAAGTGATGCAGAACTCTGTTCATTAAATGGCTGATGGGGCCCAGCACAGACCCTTATGGATGACAAATACAAGTTACATTTCAGCCCTATGGCACCTTGTCAGGCAGTGACATTTAGTCCTGTACTGGTTCTGCTGTTACATTCAGCCATTACTGTCCTTGTTATCTCTCCCCTACTCTGGGGCATCAGACTGGGGCAAGTTCCACTGCAAAGCCCCAGAGGTGGGGGCACTAGGGAGACTATATTATTACGTATTCATGGGTACAGATACATTAGTGGAGGAAATGTAAGGGAAACATCTGTTGCTGCACAATATAACAATATAATAAGATCCGTATTTACACAAGGAGTGCCTGAACAGCCTTATAAAGGACTGAAAATATTTCCCAGCATGCAAAAGGGTTTTTTTGCCCACAGTTTTAGTGCGTCTAGTAACAAACCTGTAATCATTTTATAATGTTGTGTATGATTGGATTGATCTGTAGGATTCTTAGTGCTAATTCTCTTTATAAAATGGAATTGTTAACTTTGTATAAATCAGCAGGGAGCACTTACTGACCCCCTGTTTCAACAAGACATTGAAGGAAAAGGAAAGGGATGATCACTGGGGGGGTGCCAAAATGTTAGGTACCCCCCAGTAATTGTAATCACTTACCTGATACCCTGGGTCGGTTCTCCTGTGAAAAAGTGATCCTCTTAGTAGTCTAGGCACGATAGTGAGGCCAGTTAGTAGAGGGTAACAGTCTAGGATGGATAGTGAGGCCAGTTAGTAGCAGGTTACAATATTCTAGGTGGGATAGGGAGGCCAGTTATTAGCAGGTTAAAGTAGTCTAGGCAGGATAGTGAGGCCAGTTAGTAGCGGGTAACAGTCTAGGCTGGATAGTGAGGCTAGTTAGTAGCAGGTTACAATATTCTAGGCAGGATAGCGAGGCCAGTTAGTAGCATGTTAAAGTAGTCTAGGCAGGATAGTGAGGCCAGTTAGTAGCAGGTTACAGTAGTCTAAGCGGAATAAGGAGGCCAGTTAGTGGCAGGCTACAGTAGTCTAGGCAGGATAGCTAGGCCGGTTAGTAGCAGGTTACAGTCGTCTAGGCGGGATAGTGAGGCCAGTTAGTAGCAGGTTACTGTAGTCTAGATGGGATAGGTGAGGCCAGTTAGTAGCTGGTTACAGTATTCTAGGCAGAATAGTAAGGGCAGTTAGTAGCAGGTTACAATAGTCTAGGTAGGATAATGAGGCTAGTTAGTAGCAGGTTGCAGTAGTCTATAGTTCCATGACCAGTATGAAAGCAGTTCCAGTCTTGTGAAAAGTCACTTATCCTTATATTTTACAATAGGGCACACTATTCCACAAATATGGGGATTCCCCAACAAGCTCTGCTATATCACACATTAATGTGTAACAGGGGTTTCGGAGTAGTAAAGTGGCCTTTTTATTTCAACTATATGAACATATCGGCCTCTGGTAAACCAGTATATGTATATATTTGACCATGACCATGTCGATTTCAATTCTCAATTGTTTTCCATTTGAATAACATTAAAAAAACAAACATTTCAGATAAGTATAACTTTTATTGGCATCCGTAGAGCATAAAGTGTGTATTTCACCTAATATTTACATTTTGTCATTTTTCATGCAGATAATGTCTGAACCATCAACATTTCCCTTCATCACAAGTCATACTTGATGCTCCACAGAGTGGACGAAATATAAATACTGTATGGTGACCCATTGGCAAGTAGGGTCTGTATTTGGTTTAATGGCCCCTAGCCGGGAGAGAGCCACAGAGTGGCCGACATTATATACTTTATGGATCATCACCTTTAAGATGGTCCAAAGTGGAAGATGAAGTATCTATTGATCGTTCTGATGCTTTCTTGTCTTCAGCTGAAAATTTATGGTTAAGTTGACTGCATCGTTGGTTTCCTTGGCTTCATTGGTGGGGAAGGAAAAGCACATTGGATAAAGCTGATCCGCTTCTAATTTTGGTCACAGGTCACTTTAGCATGGTCAATTTATCTGTTGGGAATCTGGAATATAAGCATTGTATATATTAGTTGTACATTTATGTTTTGATGCAAAGCAAATCCTGAACTGAAATCCCACATGTGCTCCATGTATCCGAGTCCGGATTTGTAAATGTGGCCCATTTGTGCCTGTTCTTGACTATTCCTGATCACTGACTGTCTTAAGCTGGGTCAAGGGTTGCCACCTTTTTAGTGAAACAATACCGGCCAGGGCAGGGGGGAGGACTGCAAGGGGGAGGGTTGTGCTGCAAATGGGGGTGGAGTAATGACATCAAGGGGCAGAGCCAACCAACAACCATGGAATCGTGAAGGGTTTGGTAGGTATTCAAGCTAGGAATGGAAGAGAGAGGAGGATTCGAGATGGACTGGGCGGATTTTCCTTGTTATTTCTCAACTTTCTCCTAAGTTATGGTTTGTGGCCCTGACATTGGGTTCCACAGGGAGTGAAGTTGTTTCACTTACATACCTATTTATATGTTCAGCACTTTAGTTCTAGATGAGTGTTGCACGAGAGGAGATACAGCTCTATAAAACACAGTGGTTCCCCTGAAATCTACAGGAAAAGTAAGGCTGATGCCCCAGGAAAAGGTTTATTGATGACATATTTTCTTCTGTTTCAATGAGCTGAGAGTCAGGTTTATCTGAAAACTATAACTGTAATTACCTTTATTTGAACTTCTGAACTTGTCCATTTCTTCCATTGTGATTAGTTGCAGGCTGCATGCTGTATATGAGCTCTGATCCCAGTTACCCTTCATCTCTTCCATACACAGGGACCCTTCCAGGTCCGTTACTATCACCATGATTTTGGAGGGATCTAAATAGGAATATTTCAGGTTACAGCAGGATACTGATCTACTATTCATTATTTTTTGTTGCTTTTATTTCTTTAACCAGTATTTATAGCTTTCTCATCATTAGATCCTTCCATAGGCTGGAGTACAAATGGAACCAGTGCCAACTCTCAGAAGTAGCCCTAGGCTAGGGGTGGCACTTTTGAAAGATAAAAATATGGTGCCTTTTCATAATACCAAATGTTCCTATGGATTTTCATAGTACGATGTGTGCAGAGAATACATTTTCTGGATCTTACCTTGGGTTTCCATACAGAATTCCAGATAAGGTGGTCCATCTTCTATAAATTTTCCTGATTCCATAGAATGATAGAGTATGATATAAGTGGCTTTCTTTGCTGCACATTTCCATTCATCCTCGGTGGTGCGACAAAGCGGAATGTACAACACTTCCCTGACATTCACCGACCAATGCTCCTTAACCTTGGCTTCCAAAAACTGCAGATCAGGGGGTATATCCCAGAATATTACTGTCACTTGTTCCCCTGGGGCCTGGGCTCTCAAAGCATCACTGCAACCAGATACAAACAAAGACAAAAACAAAGAGGTTAGGGCTGCAAAACCGGTAGCCATCTTTGGCCTTAGCAATAACTGGACAAGAGGGTGGGCAAATGCCATCTGCAGAAGGCCGATGATATTGGAGGGTGCCATCAGAGACAGGTATTGGGCGGACCTTTGGTCAGGTTTAACAATGCTGTACCTTAACCCCCATAAAGGTAATGTCAACCCTAGTCATGCTGGTAAATGAGCCCTTGTATATTTAATCAGCTGAATGCCCAATCCTAGTGCTGCAGGAAGTTGAAATGCAGCCTGGGAACCTCCAGAAGGAAGTGGGAGGTGGGAAGTCTGGCAAGGCAAGGCAGAAAGATGTGGGCATTTGGCACTTTTCATTACAATTACCTGCATCCAAACACACTTCTTGTAGATCCCTATACTTGTGCTCAGCACAATTGTGTCCGTCCTGTTGTGCACAAGAATCATGTCAATGCGGTTTTAATTCTCACAATGGATGCCATCCCCACTTTGAAATCACTAGCCACAAGTTGCATCCAGTTTGGACTATTTGAGCACCAGCATTTATGCGACAATTATGGGGAAAACACTGCATTGTGGGTAAAAATAATGGCATTTGGCATCTCAAAGTGCACTTTGCACATTGCACTGTTGTAAATGACTCCTTATATGCCTCTTTAAAGGGGATGTAAACCCAGCCACGATGTTGTCCCACTGCGCCCCCTAGTTTTGCTATAGAAGTTGATGAAAAACATAATTATAGATTCAAGAAAATTCACCAATTAGAATTCTACTGATAACTTAATTATAAATGCAAAATAATGGACCAATGAGAATGCTGATTCCCAGCACTGTGTCAGGCCCCTTGCTGGTACCTTACATATAGAGATAATGATGTCATTTTCCCGTCATTATATGGCACAGGAATCAGACATGGGGATAAAGGGACAGACTTGTTCAGTGCTGGGAAACTGTGCTTAATGCTCCCAACTACAATTGCAGGAACAGAGAACAGGGAGCCAGATTTATACAGATCAGCTGGGATTCTCATTGGAGGATTCTTTTGCATTTCAATGCTGCCAATGCGGGCCCTAGAGAGCTGGGAAAGTTTTACTGTGCAATATTGCTTTAAGAATACAGCCCTGGTGTTGCTGGACTACAGCTCCCAGCATGCCTCACCCTTCATTATATGTTACATTATTCTGGGATCTGTAGTCCAGCAACAGCTGAGTAACGTTTGGTTGAGCCGCGCTGTGCAGCAGGGTTTATATCCCCTTTAAATGCATTTGTCAGCAGGCTGCATACAGATTGCCAATGATTTCGTAGGAATTGCACTCACCCTATAAAACAGCCAGATACCTGTGTGGATTCTGCCTGGTTCACAGGACACAATCTCTCCCCCACTTGCATTGTGCTGTTCCTACAAACATTCCCTGTACAGCAAGAAAGGATCTCAGTGTTAGGGAAATCATCTGAAGCCTCTGCCTCCATATTACTCACTGTATCCAGGAAGCCAGTGTCCCAGCCGGCAGCTACAGCCTCCACTGCCAGCTCACAAGCTCCGCCCTCTATGGCTGCATTACTGGCTCACTGATTCACTGCTTGCGTTGCTACACGGAGCTTACTGACAAATGTAGAAGTTAAGCAAACAGTGTAAATATGATACATGCTGTTTTGGGTTCCTAATAAGCAGTTAGCTGATAGCAGTCTCCTAATGATGTGCTCAGCTATAGTTCAACTACTTCGTTATAAGTGTAGCCATATATTTCAGACACTCCTGAAACTTGGGACTGATTGTGTGCAAACTCTCTCTAATACAATGTTACTTTATGAGCAGTCACATGGTGATAACAGATATAGGAATGTAATGCAGTCACTCCTGAGTCCAAGGCTGATTATGTCTATGTAGCACAAAGGCCAAAGACTAGAAGCGTAATATATATATATATTTATTATTGTAAATATGCCCACTAGCAAGTAGTACAATAAATACAGAGCATGTACTGTTGGTTAAAGGGGATGTAAACCCTGCTGCACAGCACTGCTCTTTACTCAGTTGTTGCTATACTACAAATCCCAGAATAATGTAACATATAATGAAGAGTGAGGCATGCTGGGAGCTGTAGTCCAGCAACATCAGGGTTGTATTCTTAAGCACAGTTTCCCAGCACTGAACAAGTCTGTCCCTTTATCCCCATGTCTGATTCCTGTGCCATATAATGAAGGGAAAATGACAATTATCTCTATATGTAAGTGTAACACCTATTTGGCTATGATATGGCCAACCCAGGCTAGTAGCGTGCTGTAGAGCATGTGTTACATGCGACCTTAATACACAGGAGTGGGCCTCCGCTAAGTGGGATGTATAATATGGAGCTGAGGGTGTTGTTGAACTACAACTATCTATAGTAGTGTGGTGCACTAGATAGAAATGGACGCCAGAGGATTCTTATGAATGAACTAGAAAAAGGTTTATTTGTCCAAGACAATAGTATGCAGGGTATATCAATACTCACTTAATAGATGTTACTCAGTATGCAGTTATACAATTGATGTAATTCGGATTAATAGCAGAAATATGATGCTCCCCTGGATATCCCTTCTCATCAAGAGGTTTGGGCAGGTAGAACAACAACAGTGTGTTAGGTAGGAAAGCTCACCGGCATAGTCCCATGCTCTTGTGGAGGTTAGGGCAAGGCATATTTGCTAACCTATTTCCCTAGCACTTCTGTGTCCCTAAACTAAGGCCATTAATGCCTGTTAGGAAGACTACTCCTTTGCTATTATCCTTGATGGAGCAAATGGCTGCTCTTTCTATATAATTCTGTCTGAACTCACCACTTCTAGAGGGTGCTATGAAATATGCTGCTATACTGTCTTCTCCTCATTCACGGGGCCCTGTCCCCGACTTAAGATGGTACAGGTAGCTTTTACTGAGACCGTGTGTCTCAGGCTCAGTGACGTGAAGCCTTGAGACAACAGCAGCCAAAGAGGAAAACACTTCCTTGTGCAAGACACTATATAGTCTGCCAATGTTCCTACATAAGGTACCAGCAAGGGGCCTGACACAGTGCTGGGAATCAGCATTCTCATTGGTCACTTCTATTGCATTTGTAATGAAGTTTTTTTTTTTTATCAGTAGGGCCCTTAAGGGCTCTGGCACACGGGGAAGATTAGTCGCCCGCGATTAACTCCCTGTTCGCGGGCGACTAATCTCCCCGAGTTGCCTAGCCCTGCCATCCCACCGGCGAACATGTAAGTCGCCGGCGGGATGGCAGACGCGGCGGCGCGATTTCGCGCAAATCGCCGAAAAAGACTCGCGAGTCTTTTTCGGCGACTTCCGGAAATCGCCCCGCCGCGTCTGCCATCCCGCCGGCGACTTACATGTTCGCCGGTGGGATGGCAGGGCTAGGCAACTCGGGGAGATTAGTCGCCCGCGAACAGGGAGTTAATCGCGGGCGACTAATCTTCCCCGTGTGCCAGAGCCCTAACTGTTAGTCAGCTGGGATTTTTATTGGAGGATTATTGCTTGTGTGTGTAAACAGGGCAGGAAGGGTTGTGTTGTGTCCATGGCATATAGAGTAACACACAGACAAGGAGCTGCTGGAGTAATTCTGTAATGCTCAACAGGAAGCTACTTGTAACTCCATAACACGGTAAGGGTAGAAAAATAGCAGAGGAAACATAACAGCAGACATGAAGCCTTATACATAAGACTCTAGTCCTAGAACAGCATCAGCTGATTCAACAGGAAACGCAATAACTTTATCTCGTATTCAACAGGTTGGTGCAGAGCGGAAAGTGAAACTAAACTGAGAACAAAAATAATATAGAGACGGGGGGGGGGGGAGAAGAACAAGAAAGAAGTAGAAGAAGGAGCAGCTCTAGTGAAGGAGAAGCAGAGAATATCCCTTTCCTACCGAGGGACCCGCTAGGTGAGTCTTTAACCCCCTAAGGAATGGTTTCTGGGTGAGGCTTAGTGCCCCGGGGCCCCACAGTACCTTTATTAGTATCCCTCCTCATACAGCTTTGTGCTAATGCCTTTGGTGCCTGCGACACAGGGAGAATTAGTGTTTTGCTCATAGATTTCATTATTTAACAAAGTAGTTATTACCGGGAATGGATTCCCTGAGTCCTGTGGTTTAATCACTTCCATTTCTATCTCTTTTTTTAATGTTTGGTGCTGGACTACAACTCCCAGCATCCTCCAGTGCATGTTCTAGGGTTAAACCATGCTGGGGGTTGTTGTGCAGTAAGATCTGGGCACCCAGTAAGGAATCCCCTCCTGCCGAGGTAGTGTTTAACCCTTTAGAGCACACAGTAACAGTGACCAGATTGGTTTCATCCCTGTTATTCATACTACGCACATTGAAAAAAAGTCTCAAGTACTGAATAAAGTTGGTATTTTTGGAACATTGTGGCCTTTAACTGCCAAGGGTTGATGGGAGTTGTAGATAAATAATAACTGAAGGGCCATAGGTTTTCCCCCAGGCTTTGCCACCGGTACAGATAGCCCTATTTATATGCCGCATAGACTGTGTGCCGTAGCCCCGGAGGGCCCCCTCTTGCCAGCGTCTGGTTGCCTTACCCAAAGTAAACATAAAGGGAATATTTATCAAACATTGAAAGGGGTGAACAAAATGCTTCCAAAGCCTAATAATAATTCATTTTAATTAACTTTATGTTTTTTAAAAATCAATTTGTCTGTATGGTACTAGAAATGCCATGGACATGGGGTGAGAATAATGGCAGGGGGGAAACAAACCACAATATGGGCAACCTTTGGCACATGCAGAGTTTATGTCCCCTGTAATCCTGTACTGGTTCTGCTGTTATCTCTCTCCTGCTGCCATGCTCTGGGCATCAGACTGGGGCAAGTTCTACTGCAAAGCCCCAGAGGCAGTCGCACTAGGGAGCCTAAATATGGGTCTGTTGAATATAGATTTAAGGGAACACTGAACCCAAACCATAAAGCTGTCCCACTGCGCCCCCTAGTTCTCTATAAAAGTTGATGAAAAATGTAATTACACATGGAAACCAATTCACCAATGAGAATTCTACTGACCCAAAACTTAATTATAGATGCAAGAGAAGTGACCAATGAGAATTTACATATAGAGATAATTATGTTATTTTCCCTTCATTATATGGCACAGGAATCAGACATGGGGATAAAGGGACAGACTTACTACTACCCTTCTATACCTGCTATCCCACAGCCCCAGCCCCTTCCCAGAGGCTATTATCCCCCCACTGCTACTATAGGCACCATCTCTCCCTACTATACCTGCTATCCCACAGCCCCAGTCCCTTCCCAGAGGCTATTATCCCCCCACTGCTACTATAGGCACAATCTCTCCCTACTATACCTGCTATCCCACAGCCCCAGTCCCTTCCCAGAGGCTATTATCCCCTCACTGCTACTATAGGCACCATCTCTCCCTACTATACCTGCTATCTCACAGCCCCAGTCCCTTCCCAGAGGCTATTATCCCCCCACTGCTACTATAGGCACCATCTCTCCCTACTATACCTGCTATCCCACAGCCACAGTCCCTTCCCAGAGGCTATTATCCCACTGCTACTATAGGCACCATCTCTCCCTACTATACCTGCTATCCCACAGCCACAGTCCCTTCCCAGAGGCTATTATCCCCCCACTGCTACTATAGGCACCATCTCTCCCTACTATACCTGCTATCCCACAGCCCTAGTCCCTTCCCAGAGGCTATTATCCCCCTACTGCTACTATAGGCACCATCTCTCCCTACTATACCTGCTATCCCACAGCCCCAGTCCCTTCCCAGAGGCTATTATCCCACTGCTACTATAAGCACCATCTCTCCCTACTATACCTGCTATCCCACAGCCCCAGTCCTTTCCCAGAGGCTATTATCCCACTGCTACTATAAGCACCATCTCTCCCTACTATACCTGCTATCCCACAGCCCCAGTCCCTTCCCAGAGGCTATTATCCCACTGCTACTATAGGCACCATCTCTCCCTACTATACCTGCTATCCCACAGCCCCAGTCCCTTCCCAGAGGCTATTATCCCCCACTGCTACTATAGGCACCATCTCTCCCTACTATACCTGCTATCCCACAGCCCCAGTCCCTTCCCAGAGGCTATTATCCCCCCACTGCTACTATAGGCACCATCTCTCCCTACTATACCTGCTATCCCACAGCCCCAGTCCCTTCCCAGAGGCTATTATCCCCCCACTGCTACTATAGGCACCATCTCTCCCTACTATACCTGCTATCCCACAGCCCCAGTCCCTTCCCAGAGGGAACCATTTCACCCTACTGTACATTTTTCTATTTACAGAAAAGAAGACATTCCAGACTTCATTTATTTATGAAGGAGACAATGCAAGAAGACCATTATTAGCTGAAGAGCATCTACAGGAAAAAGTTTTCCTATGCTCAGGGAACTCAAGGCTGCGGCTTTTCAGTAGTCAGGAGAGTGTATATGAACAGTATAAATATAGAGCTGCAGGAACTTAGCAGAATGGAGTCAGACCAAGGGGCATCCCAGCTTTTAGCTGTTGGTAAGAGTATGAGAAACTTTCGGGAGTATTTTGACAATATTAAACCTTAAGACATTAATAATAATATGATATGGAAGCCAATGTGCAGCTTTAACCTTGTGTTTATGTTGTTTTTTGTTGCACTGATATTATTAACTACATTTATTGCATTTAAACTTTTTATGTTTTTATTATAACTTACAAAACAAACATTGGAACATGTAGTGTTTAACACAGGTAGGGTTGCCACCTTTCTGTGGCCCTAGATCCAGGTGGGGATGTGATCCTAGTGGGTGGGGTTTGCTGTCATGAGGGCAGGGACATGATATCATGGGGGCGAGGCTATGACATGGCGATCAGCCAATCACTCACCAATTCAGGAGAGTCCTGCCCGGTTTTCCAGGCAGGGCAGACAGTTTTGACCCAGTCAGCCCTTCCAAAAACCAGGCTGTCTGGGTCAAAACTGGACAGGCCGAAACCCTAAGCACAGGCCCTATTCATTGCACTGATATTGAACAAGGGGGTGCACTGTCCATTTAAGAAACAGATTCACTTTAATATTAATGTTTAGTAAGGTGTAGACTTTGTCATGCAACTCTTGTCCACTTTCATGATTTATTAATGTTCTCTGCAGAGCTCATTAATAGAGTAACATAATAAAAGTCATGTTTCCGCTAGGCCTAGTAAGTCACAGCAGCCAATCAGCAGGTAGCACCTACTGGCTCTCTGTTTGGTTGCTAGTCATAGTTAGGGAAACACCCCAATCAATATATGCATTTTACCTTCTAATCTTATTTTTCATGCCACAGGAAATCAAGAAACAAGTGACGCTCCAGAATCCACATCTTCAGAGCCTGGTATTGAAGATGGTGAACCCTACGTAGTGGTCCATGAAACAGGTGAGATTCTCTTTTAGTTACATGATGTTGCACTGAATGCCAGATACAGAGAGTAAAATAGCCGACTCAGTCAGCCAAAAACAAGATGGTGATGCTCACTGGGAGACCAGATCTACCCCCTATAGGGAAAACAAAGCCCAGGGTTACAAGGTTCCTCCTATAGGCAAAATACACTATATAAATAATACATGAGATAATTAGAAAAACACCACTGGAACCCCACCAAACCAATTTCTCAAAGTGTGGGTGCCGCTACCCCTAGAGGGTCCAACATAGGTGAACGCAGGGAAAAGTCTGAAGACTAATGAGTAATGAATATAAAATTTAAGATGCCAAGAAACCCAACCATAACCATGTCCTACTGCACCCCCTAGTTTTGCTGAAAATAGTAATTATAGATGCAAGAAAAATCACCTATAAGAATTCTACTGATCAAAAACCTCATTATAAATGCAAAAGAACTGACCAATGAGAATGCTGATTCCCAGCACTGTGTCAGGCCCCTTGCTGGTACCTTACATATAGAGATAATGATGTCATTTTCCCGTCATTATATGGCACAGGAATCAGACATGGGGATAAAGGGACAGACTTGTTCAGTGCTGGGAAACTGTGCTTAATGCTCCCAACTCCAATTGCAGGAACAGAGAACAGGGAGCCAGATTTATACAGATCAGCTGGGATTCTCATTGGAGGATTCTTTTGCATTTCAATGCTGCCAATGCGGGCCCTAGAGAGCTGGGAAAGTTTTATTGTGCAATATTGCTTTAAGAATACAACAGTGGTGTTGTATAGATCCACTCTGGTCCCTGTCTATGTTTCAGATGAGGGGTGGGCATGCCCAACAGTCTGTACCAGAAGCACAGTAGGAGGAAGATAGACATTCACAGCCTTGCAGGCACAAAAGGAAAGACAGGCTTCAGTTCCCTATCAAAATTTCTGTAATTTGGGAGGGGGGGGGGGGTGTAATTTGGGGGAAAAGACTTCCCCTGTATGGATAACCTGTTGAGTGTTACATTTTCTTCATTAGAACATTAAAAAAAATTACATATTTTTCTCTTTTTTACAAAGGGGGTTGTTGTGACTATGTACAAAATGAAGCCCAGGCTCTGCGTACTTATTATCTACCTGGTCCTCTAGGTAAGACAGCAATCATTTTTCAAAGCTAATCAATCCTTATTAAGCACCGCCTTATCATACTGTGGGTATAACATAATTACTGACAGATCATTTTTCACCTTTAAGACCAGTTCTGCTATACCTCTACTCCAGCTTCATGAGCTCAGAATGGGGGGAATTTAAATACATAAAGGGTAACTTGTTTGTAGACTTGGATTGCAAAACTGCAGATGCAGCCAAGTTCCTTTAGCATGTTGTCACAATATATCTCTTCCAGTTAACACAGGAATAAAAAAATACCAAATTCACCATTAGGCAGCGCATGGTCTATAGAGTTTCTATTGGGTTTTGCTGGAAAATCTTTGCATTTTAGCACCATCTAGAGGCAGGATTTTACATAGTGTCTAGACATGGTGAGACAAAATCTGTAAACTTGCTGGCTGCATTTGTACATATTATAAATGCATAATATATATACTCCAAATGGAATGCTTGCCCAGCAGAGAAAACACCAGAAGCTGGCCTACCTGCCATGCCAGAGCAATAGGCAAGTGGGAGCAGACAATGACAATCCCTCCATTCAGGGGACACTTGTCTGAAGAGACCGTCACCAACCGTATCACACTTGTGGTTAAATCTAGGGCATAGCCCCCCACCTCTGGCAAGCATTCCTCCACCAGCTGTAACAAAACAAACCTGATGCCCCTTTTCCCTCCTGCCACCTCATCGATTAACCATTCACTGCCCAAAATTCTTTTCAATCCCCCAGCCTACCCCTTCATCCCTTTATCAATATAGTCCAAGGCCCCAGTCACTCCGCTTAATTAATGCAATATTATTATCTGTTTTCAGGCTTCAGAAAGTTTGAATGATCTCTCTAGCACAAAATTCTGCCAGAAAATTCAAATTTTCGATAACTATACTCTTAAAAATGATTAATATTATCAGAAAATGGGTTATTTGTGGGAAATCATTTCCCTGTTTTTACAGAAAACCTAATTTCCTTTGGGCATTGGATTGAATGGATGTCCGCAGCTCTGAGTTATTACACATCTTGGGTAAGTATCCTAAGCACTTTAGCAGTGTGTGCTCTGGGTATAAAGGCTACATCTAAACTTATAGTGGTACATTTTAGTGTCTCTCTGATACTGAGCAGTTTACAGGACATCTCAAGGTGAATTGTAAACTGCTCAGTATCAGAGAGACACTAAAATATACCACTATCAGTTTAGATGTAGCCTTTATGAGTACAAATGATATTCCTTGTACAATCACAACAACAGCATAATCAGAAAAAAAACCCACAAAGGGAATTTTGCTGGTGAAGTGCATACCCTTCCTACCCAGATAATTTTACAGCCTGTTTCATTGATAAACTCATAATCAGGTCCCTCAATGGAGAATAATTCTTTAACCCAAAACTAAGTTTTAGCTGCTCTGCAAATAAAGCTACACTATGAGCCTCTATCTTAGCTGGATAATGGATTCAAATCAGGATTATGAATGAGGTCCTTAACCCCATTGTTTATGATTTCCCTTTTAACTGCTCTATGTTTTGTTACATCTGCTTTTCTTTTGTTCAGTCTTTCAGACAATCCTTCACTGTCGGGATACTGATCTTTTCAGAGAAGGACGAGTGCAAATGGTTGGAACACTTACTGAGGTCGGATGTCCGTGTAGATAAAGTACAAGTTATTTGCTTCTCTGGAGATGTAGAAGGGCTTAAAGAAAAACTAACACAGTGTTCCTATATAATTGTTTACCACCGAGGCAGATTTGGACCCGAAATGACTGATTCTATGATTGCCAGCACCGTGAGACAGAGCACTTCCAAACTTGGTAAACGTTCAGCCATAATTGCTCTTGATCTTATACAGAAAAGTGTAATGGATGAAAGTTGCAATGTGATGCAAGGGATATTTTCCTAGACTAAATCAATAGTTTAATTTTTACTTGATTTGAACAGAAATGCACTGGACCAACTCAGGAGGATTATATCTCTGCCCCCCCCCCCAGCCCAATGGTCAAAGTCCCTTTGGGAGAGGTGTGGGTCAGTGCGCTGAGTCAGTTCTTTTTTTGTAAATTGCTATATATATATATATATATATATGCCAAATTGTAGCCCAGATATCAGGCAGTCATGGGCCAGGCTGTCTCATTACAGGGCAAAAAGATGCCGACTCGGTTTGGAGAGACTGAACTAGCAACTTTTCTTTCCACTTGTGTATGGCCTCCCTAAAGGAGAAGCTAGGTCTGCCCACATGACAGAGCAAGGGTCATTCTTATAGGAATGAATGGAATGCAAAAAACTCAGCTAATACATCATTTGTGAATCTTTCTGTCATAGAGATTGCAAGAGACTGGCACCTCTTTTATGTAAGCTAGATAGACTGACCCTTTAGTGCTCATTCAGATAGAATTATTACTCCCATCAGGGAGATCTGTGCCTCATAGAGAATACAAACATCTTTTGAGAGGGGCAGACCACAGTGCCAAGGGCCAAGGGCCTGTCCTGTCCTTACCACTTGCCGTAGGGCAGTAAGTACAGGGGCCTGTTTGTGTCCTGCAATGTAGGGTGGGGAGAGGGACACCTACATACCTCTACCTACCTCCTCCTCATGAATAAAGCCAAATGCAAACAGCATTGCCTTCATGTGGGCAACCACTGATCTCTTCTCTCCAAAACTGAATGCAGAAACCAGCAGCAAGTCTCCAAACGCGCTGTGTCTGCTTTTTATACTTTGCATTTTGCCTTTTTATAGTAAATGGCCCCTACTATGCAAACTTCTTATATGAGTATAGATAATAACTAGTATCAGTGTGAGAATGCACCAAATGGGAAGATATCATTAAATCAGATTATGTTTATTTCAGAAGGCTGCCCAAAATCATTCTCAATCCATTTATCCAAGCCGGGCCCTGCCTATTGTAGACATACTTGTATATTACATGTTTTTGTGGTTCTTATACCCCAGAAGAGAAGAAGAACATGCTGATTGCTTTGGGGCATCTTGAACACAAAACACATGAGGACAGGATGAAGGAGAAACTGCAGGAGAGAATTGGAAGAGAGTGTAACCAACTGTTCTTCACAAAAGGAGAAATCAGGCGATATGAATACCTTTATGCCTTATATCCAAAGACGAAATTGGATGCAATACGGGCAGCATTATCTACTGCTTCCCCAGGTACAGAAATACTAATGCATTTACCTGTCTGACAGGTAACAGAAATACATTTCATATTAGGGACACATCCCAACTTGAATTTCATACAATCCGTGGTATAGGATGCTGCTAGTTCTTGGCCAGTAGCCCCATGTAAGGTGCTTATGATACAGAGAGGTGGGAAAGAGGTTCTGTACATTAAAGGGGATATAAACCCTGCTGCACAGCGCTGCTTTACTTACCAAACTTTACTCAGATCTTGCTGGACAAGTCTGTCCTTTATCCCCATGTCTGATTCCTGTGCCATATAATGACGGGAAAATGACATCATTATCTCTATATGTAATGTACCAGCAAGGGGCCTGACACATCAGCATTCTCATTGGTGGATTCTTTTGCATTCATAATGTAGTTTTTGATCAGTAGAATTTTCTTGCATCTATAATTACGTTGTTCAACTTCTATAGCAAAAGTAGGACAGTATTATGGTTGGGTTTACAACCCCTTTTAAGTTTGGGAGAAATGATTGGGAGTAAGTACTAAAAGGTCAATATGAGTATTACAAAATCAATAATATTTAGTTGTTTTTTTTAACCAAATGAAACAATTTATTATCTACTTAGGAACTTTATTAAAGCTTTTAGCTATAATCTTTTATGTTTCACTGAGATGACAAAGAATAAAGTCACAGTACAACGTAGGGGGCAGTTAGGCATCTTCCATGTCCACCCCTAAATGCCCTTCATGTTGAGCCCCCCCCCAGCCATTGTTAAAGCCTCACTGTTTGAGAATTGCATTTCTAATTGTATTTCTAACCTTTTTTTTCTTCTAGGACAAGTTTACGGTTTTTCGGTAAGAGACTGTTTATGTGCCTTTATAAACCAGTCTTGCCCCTCTTCTTTTTTTTTTTTTTTTTAAATAGGCAAATGTGTGAGAGAAGAAGCTAATAGTAACAGTATACAAGAGTATAACTGTACAGAGCTGATAAGCTGTTGATTATGTCAAAGTAAATTCATCTACAGAATCCCCAACTATTAGTTTACAGACTCTAAAAGGGGCTCTTATTTCCTAGGATAGTTTGGAGAGGAAGTGCTTGGGGGTTTTTAAGCCCTTTATATTTCTCTGGGTGGGCTTCTGACCATTCCTGTCTTTCATTTTAGCACTGGTAACACTCTTTCAAGCACCTGTGAGCTCTAATGGCTGTCTAGAGGGAGTCAGGTAGAGGTACCCTATAGGGGTCAGGTTACAGACTAAAAAGATATACCTGTGTAGGGAAGACACCTGCAAGACTATACAGGGCAGGTCAGGGCATTAACTCTTACGAAGATGACAGTTTTGTGTCAGTTACACTTCTCAAGTTATAATATTAAGAAAATTCATATATTAAATATGGAATCATCCTAAACAGTGTTCTGGTTGGGCTTTATTACAGGCAAACAAGTAATCCTTTGACCACTGTCTTGGGTTCCTAAAGAGGCTTCTGCCCCATAGTTTAGGGACCTTTATAATTGGGGATGCCACGTCATGACTTAAAGGGTACCTATTGGTGAAAAGCACGGATTAATAGAGCCCACACTCTGGTTGGGGGACACAATACCATTTTGTGCAAAAAATGCTCATAAAGGGGGCAGCAACAGGAGGGAGCTTCCAATGCAGGCTCTCCAGGGCCAGAAGCTGCATTAACATGCAAAAGAATCCCCCAATGAGAATCCCAGCTCATTTGTATAAATCTGGCTCCCTGTTCTCTGTTCCTGCAATTGGAGTTGGGAGCATTAAGCACAGTTTCCCAGCACTGAACAAGTCTGTCCCTTTATCCCCATGTCTGATTCCTGTGCCATATAATGACGGGAAAATGACATCATTATCTCTATATGTAAGGTACCAGCAAGGGGCCTGACACAGTGCTGGGAATCAGCATTCTCATTGGTCAATTCTCTTGCATCTATAATTAAGACCTACTCCCACCAATCCCTGACAGTGGACCTAAAGCGGCAGTTACACCATCAAGGGACGTTGGCAGATGAACGATTCTTTTTTATTGCATCCACTTTGTCTCATCAATAGGTCATTCCCAAAAATGTAACATTTAAGGACATACATAATTGTGGACTATTGTGCTAAAGCACTAAGAGGTGCAAAACTGGAGCACGGCAGATTTAGGTTGAACACAAGATGCAAAGAGAAGCCCTGTACACAATGGCTGCCAAGCAGCATGCAGCGAATAAGCCCCACTGTGCTCTGAGCCTTTGCCAGAGTGAGTAAGGGCCAGGATGGGGAATGCCTACAACCCAGCCCACTCCTTATGAATACAGTGCTGCTGAATACAGTGCTGCTGAATGCAGGTCCATCTGGGAGGTGCTTCTCAGAGCTCAGTGAGTGGCAGGGTACAGTTGGCTTTCTGCCTCGCTTGGTGTAAATGAGCCCCTAATATATTTGCTTGTGCTCTGTCCCTTTCTGTTGTAAATGCAATTATATAATAATTTCTTTTTTCTAGCCAATCAAACATACCGTTGGAATCGTTTCACGGTCGGCAGAGAGTGATTATAAGTGGCTAGACCAGTACCTCAAAGACTCATTTCAGATCGAGGTCAGACCCATGTACATCTCTAACAGCGGGAAACTGAAGTTCTGGGAAGATGTCTCTCATTGCACATTTGCTATCCTGTACCATACCAAGAGACGAGGGAGGATAAACATCACCGACGTCACCGACTCTCTCTATGATGAAGAAATTAAACATTTAGCCTCTGCACTGGGTAGGGAACATGCTTTATATGGTCAGAAAGTGTCTAACCATGCTTGGTATGCTGGGAGCTGTAGTCCAGCAACATCAGGGTTGTATTCTTAAAGCAATATTGAACAATAAAACTTTTCGTAAACTTTTCTAAACTATGGATCTCCTCGGGGACTTATGATATCCCTATATGTTACAATAGGGGGCACTTTATTCACTATATATTATAAGGAACTCCTCTGGGGCTTATGATATCCCTATATGTTACAATAGGGGGCACTTTATTCACTATATATTATAAGGAACTCCTCTGGGGCTTATGATATCCCTATATGTTACAATAGGGGGCACTTTATTCACTATATATTATAAGGAACTCCTCGGGGGCTTATAATATCCCTATATGTTACAATAGGGGGTACTTTATTCACTATATATTATAAGGAACTCCTCTGTGACTTATAATATCCCTATATGTTACAATAGGGGGCACTTTAGTCACTATATATTATAAGGAACTCCTCTGTGACTTATAATATCCCTATATGTTACAATAGGGGGCACTTTATTCACTATATATTATAAGGAACTCCTCTGTGACTTATAATATCCCTATATGTTACAATAGGGGGCACTTTATTCACTATATATTATAAGGAACTCCTTAGGGACTTATAATATCCCTATATTTTACAATAGGGGGTACTTTATTCACTAAATATTATAAGGAACTCCTCTGTGACTTATAATATCCCTATATGTTACAATAGGGGGCACTTTATTCACTATATATTATAAGGAACTCCTTAGGGACTTATAATATCCCTATATTTTACAATAGGGGGTACTTTATTCACTATATATTATAAGGAACTCCTCGGGGACTTATAATATCCCTATATGTTACAATAGGGGGCACTTTATTCACTATATATTATAAGGAACTCCTCGGGGGCTTATAATATCCCTATATGTTACAATAGGGGGTACTTTATTCACTATATATTATAAGGAACTCCTCGGGGACTTATAATATCCCTATATGTTACAATAGGGGGCACTTTATTCACTATATATTATAAGGAACTCCTCGGGGGCTTATAATATCCCTATATGTTACAATAGGGGGTACTTTATTCACTATATATTATATAATAATAAGCCCACCTAAATACAAGAAATAACCTTTTGTCCCCAACTTTAGGGAAAGACAACGTGATTGTCGTAGCGGATGATCTTGATAGCAGCAGCATTGAGGAGAGAGAGAGGATCTTGCAGAGCCAACCCAGCATTGGCCTCTATGCCAAAGATTTGATCCTTTTCACCAAGAAGGAGACAGATCCTAATTACGAGAGACTCGTTACCCAGCAGGAACAGGAAGATGAAAGGAGTCTAAATGAAAAACTGGAAACCTTAAGAAATATAATAGGAAAGGGTAAGGCTTTTTGTAAATGTTACTCTATGCGCCAGTCAGTAACCTCATTAGAAATGTTTTCATTCCTCTGAGCCTCTAGTTAAGCGGGTTCACACAGGCAAGCGGGTTCACACAGGCAAGCGGGTTCACACAGGCAAGCGGATTCACACAGGCAAGCGGGTTCACACAGGCAAGCGGATTTACACAGGCAAGTGGGTTCACACAGGCAAGCGGGTTCACACAGGCAAGCAGATTTACACAGGCAAGCGGGTTCACACAGGCAAGCAGATTTACACAGGCAAGCGGGTTCACACAGGCAAGCAGATTTACACAGGCAAGTGGATTTACACAGGCAAGCGGGTTCACACAGGCAAGCAGATTTACACAGGCAAGTGGATTTACACAGGCAAGCGGGTTCACACAGGCAAGCAGATTTACACAGGCAAGCGGGTTCACACAGGCAAGCAGATTTACACAGGCAAGCAGATTTACACAGGCAAGCGGATTTACACAGGCAAGCAGATTTACACAGGCAAGCGGATTTACACAGGCAAGCAGATTTACACAGGCAAGCAGATTTACACAGGCAAGCGGGTTCACACAGGCAAGCAGATTTACACAGGCAAGCGGATTTACACAGGCAAGCGGATTTACATAGGCAAGCAGATTTACACAGGCAAGCAGATTTACACAGGCAAGCAGATTTACACAGGCAAGCGGATTTACACAGGCAAGCAGATTTACACAGGCAAGCGGGTTCACACAGGCAAGTAGATTTACACAGGCAAGCAGATTTACACAGGCAAGTGGATTTACACAGGCAAGCGGGTTCACACAGGCAAGCAGATTTACACAGGCAAGCGGGTTCACACAGGCAAGCAGATTTACACAGGCAAGCGGATTTACACAGGCATGCAGATTTACACAGGCAAGCAGATTTACACAGGCATGCAAATTTACACAGACAAACTATTTTATGGTGCAGAGTAAATGATGATCAAGCTTTGTCAGTCCTTAACATTTTTTAGTATTTATTTTCTAGCAAAATCTACCATGATGAGCGGAGCAGCAGATACCGCAAACGTCCACAGACAAGAGGAACCTTCAAATACCCCCCCATCTGAGACAAATGAAGCAAATGAAATAGTATAGGGTGATGGCTTCTTCATGGTTTCAACTAAGTGGCATGTGTTAAAAATATTATGATGGCAGAGATCTGGAACGTTTTGCAACCGCTAAAGTAGGGAAATGGGCTATCAATGGCAACATATGGGATCATTGGGGTGAGGGGCAAAAAATATTGGCCTTTCTCCTTCTTGGTCTCATCAACTAACAATGAGCAAGTTTGCCCAGTATTACTAAATATGCTTTTAAGGTTCTCCCCTATTAAAGGGATACTGCCACGTGCAATATAGTTACATATTTGCTAAAGCTGAAAATGGAAGAATGTCAAAATTGTGTCCAATTGGAAAAGCTTGTGGCTGTGTCAGGTTTCCTCAGCATGGAGGGGAATCCTACCTTAATAAAGGGCAATAACATTTAATAAGAATGAAAATGTCTATGTGATTGTGTATGTATTTATAGTAAGTTGGCCGGCCACTTTATAACTGTGGTGTAATAAATTCAGTAAGTGCTAATGTATTACGTTTGTTATTGACTTTTTTATATTTCTTAAAACAGAGGTCAAACCCTGCTTCCCCTTAGGGACCAATCTCCTTCTCTGTTTAAAGGCAAACTATACACTGCAGGTCTCTATAAAAATATATCACATAAAACAGTAATTCATATAAATAAACCATTTTCTTAAACATATAGTTTTCTAGTAGAAGGTGCTATTGGGTAATCCTAAATAGAAAACTGCCATTTTAAGTACTAAGGGCCGCCCCCTGGGATCATAGGAGTCACAGTGCACACAAACAAGCCAAGGCACACATACATGCTAGGCCCCATCAGCCAATGAATGGGCAGAGTTCTGCCTTTTGCTCCCACACTACTTCCTGTTACAGTTACAGCTGCATCACTTCCTGTCAGCTGATCTCTGAGGGAGCACACAGCCCATCACTAAATGGCGGCTCAAGGGAAAGGATGTAAAAGGGCAATATTTACTGGTACAGTTTCCTCTTTAAGAAACAAGTAGCAATATCTGGTTAACAATAGAAAGGGCTCCTTGAAATAGAGATGGTGTGTTCTTTCTATGAAGGGGGGAAAAAAAAGTGGTGGGAACATGAAATATTATGTTGGGCATCTTGCTGGTACCTTACATATAGAGATAATGATGTCATTTTCCCGTCATTATATGGCACAGGAATCAGACATGGGGATAAAGGGACAGACTTGTTCAGTGCTGGGAAACTGTGCTTAATGCTCCCAACTCCAATTGCAGGAACAGAGAACAGGGAGCCAGATTTATACAGATCAGCTGGGATTCTCATTGGAGGATTCTTTTGCATTTCAATGCTGCCAATGCGGGCCCTAGAGAGCTGGGAAAGTTTTATTGTGCAATATTGCTTTAAGAATACAACCCTGATGTTGCTGGACTACAGTTCCCAGCATGCCTCACCCTTCATTATATGTTACATTATTCTGGGATTTGTAGTCCAGGAACAGCTGAGTAAAGTTTGGTTGAGCTGCGCTGTGCAGCAGGGTTTAAAACAGACTTTTATTAATAACATGACTGAACAAATGCTAAAAGAATCCGATTAAAAATGAGAAAACCTTGAATTTCTCCTTTTCGAAGGAATTTTCAAATGAACGCATCTAAAAAAACCTGTAAACCTTAAAAAACCAAGAAGCAAAGAAAGATTTTCCATTGACTTCTACAGGACGTCAACAGGTTTTAGAATGGCAAAGTTTTCCAATACTTTTTGATGATGTCTTACTAAGTGCTTGGAACGAGCAGATTAAAGTGAATTTTTATCTTTGAATTAAAATGCCGGTAAATAAAAAAATAAATTGTTATTGTAACTTCTCCTTCTAGAGTCATTTCCTATTAACCCCCAGCTACGGAGTTGTGTGCAGTTCAGCAGTTTTATTGCGGTAACTATCAGCCCGGTTTCAGTTCCTGAAACCCCCACATTACATATGTGCCATTATGGAACTCATAATAATATAATCTTTCATTTTCTATATCTGCCCAATGTGCTTTGCAAGATCGGTAACACGTTTAAGCCTCCCACAGTCTCATATAAACACTACATTGTAGTTCCATTAATAGAAGAAGTAGAAGTAGCTCCCATTTTGTCGTGCGAATGTGGTGAAGGTTTTGGTGATATGAAAAGAGAAACAGATATTTGGGAAATTCCACATTGAAAAACAGTTGAACTGATGCTGAACTGATGTTCTGGACAAAGGATTAAGGGGGCAAATAGGTGCTGCTCGCCCTGGGCCCTTACTATAGTGTGGCCCCTCAGAGTGGCAAAAATGTGTAGCACCAATTGGGCGCAGAAAGTTTAGAAGGGCAAGAGGCAGACAGTAGGGCAAGATGGTTATACCTGATCAATAGAGTGACAGTAGGGCAATATGGCAAAATCAGGAAAAGTAAGACAATATGGTGACAGTAGGACAAGATGGCAACATCAGGGAAAGTAAGACAGTATGGTGACAGTAGGACAAGATGGCAACATCAGGGAAAGTAAGACAGTATGGTGACAGTAGGACAGTATGGTGACAGTAGGACAAGATGGCAACATCAGGGAAAGTAAGACAGTATGGTGACAGTAGGACAGTATGGTGACAGTAGGACAAGATGGCAACATCAGGGAAAGTAAGACAGTATGGTGACAGTAGGACAAGATGGCAACATTAGGGAAAGTAAGACAGTATGGTGACAGTAGGACAAGATGGCAACATTAGGGAAAGTAAGACAGTATGGTGACAGTAGGACAAGATGGCAACATTAGGGAAAGTAAGACAGTATGGTGACAGTAGGACAAGATGGCAACATTAGGGAAAGTAAGACAGTATGGTGACAGTAGGACAAGATGGCAACATTAGGGAAAGTAAGACAGTATGGTGACAGTAGGACAAGATGGCAACATCAGGGAAGGTAAGACAATATGGTGACACTAGGACAAGATGGCAACATTAGGGAAAGTATAACAGTATGGCAACAATAGGGCAATATGACAATGTTACGGTAAGTATGGCAGTATGGCGACAGCAGGACAACGAAAGACAGTAATTTTAAAGACAAATTCTAGTGTTTCTGGTTGCAAGAATTTAGATGACATTTTTGCAAGTATGTAGCTGTGGGAACGGAACACTGAAGGTGCACGACAGGAAAAAAGAGATGAAGAAGAGTCTGCACCTGAGGTTATATTGTGACTGGATGTGGTCAGCAGGGAGCCCTGACAGGTTATGGGAAAATGAGAGGTATAAAAGTAACTGCAGGGAAGTGCTATAATGCAAACACCGGCTAATAAAACACATAATATTTTCACACATAAATAACAGGTTAATTATTAGCTCCACTGATCTTCTTTAGAGGTGTCAGGCAAACCCACATCTCCATCAGCATCAGTTTGGTAATATGGTAACATAGGAACATTTTGTTTTGCAGCAGAAAGAATAACAGGTATAATGCTGATTCTACTGTGGTTTATTGTACTGTGTTCTTGAAACAGAATATTTCCATATACTGTACAGCACATGTGTGTATAGGGGGGATGGAGGCACCTACACTTACCTCAATGTATCCCAGGCAATGTAAGCATAAAGTCTGCCTCTGCTTCTTCTCTTATTTTATTCTTCTCTGCCAGGCTGCCATGAACTTGTGTAGGATCTCTTGCAGCTCCTCATGAAGCTGAAAAGAGCAGTCAGGGAGGGTGTCAAGCTGAAGGACTACTTATTGGACTCAATTACAGCCCAAGTAGAAGCAGAGAAAGCCCAGTTGGAGAAATGTCACATGGAAGAAGCACCAATGTACCAGTGTAATAGGGCTGATACAAAAATGATGACTACTTTGCTTTTTACACATACTGGGGTCTCTTAGAGCCTCAGTTATAGGTAGGATGGATGGGGCATAGCAAGCCTAGTAGGGCAAGATGGTAACAGGAAGGTAGGATAAGCAAAATGACAGTGGGGCAAGACAGGGGCAGAAAGAGAAAATTGGGGATGCCAGCTAGGTCCTGTGGTTCTAGGTTGGGCCCATAACTTTGGCGAAAAAGGGATAGAACATGAGGGACAACATATGATCGGAAAAAATGTGTGTTTATGAAGGACAAAGAATGGACATTGTGGAGGGTAGAGGGATGGTACAGATAAGGAAAAAAAACATGGAGGTAAGAACAGAAGACAAGATGGCAACATTAGGGAAAGTAAGACAGTATGGTGACAGTAGGACAAGATGGCAACATCAGGGAAAGTAAGACAGTATGGTGACAGTAGGACAAGATGGCAACATTAGGGAAGGTAAGACAGTATGGTGACAGTAGGACAAGATGGCAACATCAGGGAAAGTAAGACAGTATGGTGACAGTAGGACAAGATGGCAACATCAGGGAAAGTAAGACAGTATGGTGACAGTAGGCAGTAGGACAAAATGGCAACATCAGGGAAAGTAAGACAGTATGGTGACAGTAGGACAAGATGGCAACATCAGGGAAAGTAAGACAGTATGGTGACAGTAGGACAAGATGGCAACATCAGGGAAAGTAAGACAGTATGGTGACAGTAGGACAAGATGGCAACATCAGGGAAAGTAAGACAGTATGGTGACAGTAGGACAAGATGGCAACATCAGGGAAAGTAAGACAGTATGGTGACAGTAGGACAAGATGGCAACATCAGGGAAAGTAAGACAGTATGGTGACAGTAGGACAAGATGGCAACATCAGGGAAAGTAAGACAGTATGGTGACAGTAGGACAAGATGGCAACATTAGGGAAAGTAAGACAGTATGGTGACAGTAGGACAAGATGGCAACATCAGGGAAAGTAAGACAGTATGGTGACAGTAGGACAGTATGGTGACAGTAGGACAAGATGGCAACATCAGGGAAAGTAAGACAGTATGGTGACAGTAGGACAAGATGGCAACATTAGGGAAAGTAAGACAGTATGGTGACAGTAGGACAAGATGGCAACATCAGGGAAAGTAAGACAGTATGGTGACAGTAGGACAAGATGGCAACATCAGGGAAAGTAAGACAGTATGGTGACAGTAGGACAAGATGGCAACATCAGGGAAAGTAAGACAGTATGGTGACAGTAGGACAAGATGGCAACAAAATAAGAACAAGCCATGGTTTTATGGTTGCATTTAGACTCTGGGTGGTGGCAAACAGCAGTTAGTTGGGTTCACAGACATTTTATATGAAAATCAGTGGTAAAAATGCTGTGGTTGCATTATGGGTTACTGTAGCATCAAGTTCAATCTGATCTCACCATCCTTCCCCAACTCCCATGGTATTGCAGCTCCTTATGAGGTTGGCTTAGGTGGAGATCCAACCAGAAGAGCATAAGAGTAATGGCAATGATAATCATCACTGTCACAGTGGAAGGAGCCCACCCCCCAAAGAGAGGGAACCAAGATGAAGGAGATGAATGTTGACAAGTGGTTATGACTGGAAGATTAATAAAGGGACGGCCACTGACACTGTCAAACCCGTTGGGCTGCTTCGATAAATGTGCCAATGTCTTGTGCGGAAAGGCCGATTTATCCGTTTTCGAGCTAGAGTTTTTCCAAAGTTCTGTGACAAGTAAACTGCCCCCCCTAGTTTTCTATAGAAGTTGATGAAAAATGTAATTACACATGGAAACCAATTCCCCAATGAGAATTCTACTGACCCAAAACTTAATTATAGATGCAAGAGAATTGACCAATGAGAATGCTGATTCCCAGCACTGTGTCAGGCATCTTGATTTTATCTTACATATAGATATATTTGCCATTTTTATTATATGATTATATGATTTTAAAAATGCCATTTTATGCATTTTATGCAAACGGCAAATATTTATGAACTGAAATCTGCCCAGCACTAGTTAGAAGTAGATAAACAATGAAACATTTTTATTTGATTAATGCTCTTTAAATTTAGGTTGTAGTACCTTGGACAAAATTCTGCCCCCCTTCCCAACTTGCTCTACTGTCCCCATCTTGCCCTACTGTCCCCATCTTGCTCTACTGTCCCCATCTTGCCCTACTGTCCCCATCTTGCCCTACTATCCCCATCTTGCTCTACTGTCCCCATCTTGCTCTACTGTCCCCATCTTGCCCTACTGTCTCCATCTTGCTCTACTGTCTCCATCTTGTCCTACTGTCCCCATCTTGCTCTACTGTCCCCATCTTGCCCTACTGTCCCCATCTTGCTCTACTGTCCCCATCTTGCCCTACTGTCCCCATCTTGCCCTACTGTCTCCATCTTGTCCTACTGTCCCCATCTTCTCTACTGTCCCCATCTTGCCCTACTGTCCCCACCTTGCTCTACTGTCCCCATCTTGCCCTACTGTCCCCATTTTCTCTACTGTCCCCATCTTGCCCTACTGTCCCCATCTTGCTCTACTGTCCCCATCTTGCCCTACTGTCCCCATCTTGCTCTACTGTCCCCATCTTGCTCTACTGTCCCCATCTTGCCCTACTGTCCCCATCTTGCTCTACTGTCCCCATCTTGCCCTACTGTCCCCATCTTGCCCTACTGTCTCCATCTTGTCCTACTGTCCCCATCTTGCTCTACTGTCTCCATCTTGCCCTACTGTCCCCATCTTGCTCTACTGTCCCCATCTTGCCCTACTGTCCCCATCTTGCTCTACTGTCCCCATCTTGCCCTACTGTCCCCATCTTGCTCTACTGTCTCCATCTTGCCCTGTCTTAATCTTGCCATACTGTCTCCATCTCGCCCTACTGTCTCCATCTCAAAATTCTGCCCCCCTTCCCAACTTGCCCTACTGTCTCCATCTTGCCCTACTGTCTCCATCTTGCTCTACTGTCCCCATTTTGCCCTACTGTCCCCATCTTGCCCTACTGTCTCCATCTTGCCCTACTATCCCAATCTTGCCCTGTCTTAATCTTGCCATACTATCTCCATCTCGCCCTACTGTCTCCATCTCGCCCTACTGTCTCCCTCTCGCCCTACTGTCTCCATCTTGCCCTACTGTCCCCATCTTGCCCTACTGTCCCCATCTTGCCCTACTGTCTCCATCTTGTCCTACTGTCTCCATCTTGCTCTACTGTCCCCATCTTGCCCTACTGTCTCCATCTTGCCCTACTATCCCCATCTTCCCCTGTCTTCATCTTGCCATACTGTCTCGATCTTGCCCTACTGTCCCCATCTTGCCCTACTGTCCCCATCTTGCCCTACTGTCTCCATCTTGTCCTACTGTCTCCATCTTGCTCTACTGTCCCCATCTTGCCCTACTGTCTCCATCTTGCCCTACTATCCCCATCTTCCCCTGTCTTCATCTTGCCATACTGTCTCGATCTTGCCCTACTGTCTCTATTTCGTCCTACTGTTTCCCTCTCGCTCTACTGTCTCCCTCCCCCCTACTGTCTCCATCTTGCCATACTATCCCCATCTTGCCCTACTGTCTCCATCTTGCCATACTATCCCCATCTCGCCCTACTTTCTTCATCTCGCCATACTGTCTCCCTCTCGCCCTACTGTCTCCATCTTGCCCTACTGTCTCCATCTTGCCATACTATCCCCATCTTGCCCTACTGTCTCCATCTTGCCCTGCTATCCCCATCTTGCCCTACTGTCTCCATCTTGTCCTACTGTCTCCATCTTGCCCTACTGCCCCCATCTTGCCCTACTGCCCCCATCTTGCCCTACTGTCTCCAACTTGCCTTACTTTCTCCATCTTGCCCTACTGCCCCCATCTTGCCCTACTGTCTCCATCTTGCCCTACTGTCCCATCTTGCCTCTCTATGACTTACCTCTCTTTCCCCCTCTCTCTAAACTTCTCTCTGTCTTAATTAATTTGCCAATCTTATGTAATCTGAAATGTAATAAAAAAGTTATAAAAAAATATAAAGTTAAGGTGGGGCTACCAGTGGAATATTTAATGGCGATACTTGGCCAAAATAATGTGCATTGTCCCTTTCAGGAAACATCTCCTGTTAGTTCCAAGGAGGGGCCACAGCGGCTGCCCAATAAATTGTTTAGAGCTCTCTCTCTCTCTCTCAGAGGAAATGAGTAAAGACTTCTGTTTCTCACTAAAAGCAGCAAAGAGAGGCAGCCAGGCAGCAGTATAAAAGGCAGCAGCGTTTTATGAAGGCAGGTAAGAGCCATTATCCACAACTAAATTAATCTGATTTGTTTATAGTTCAGGGGGGTAGATGAATACACATTTGCTATTCTCTGAACTATTTTGTTTATTGTAGGTGGGTGCTTAGCTGTACCCAGTACTCAAGATCAGCTTATACTTTGGCTAACGTCTCCTATGTCGGGGCCTCTATTATATTGGTATTGCCCTGTTATATATCGTTGCTAATTTCCTTTATTCCTCTCTCATTTTGTCCAGCAGGACAATATATAACTTCTTATACTTTCCTAATGTCTATAACAGGCACATCCCAGCTGTGCAAATTAATCCAAAGACTCTTAGCATCTAGGATACAAAATTCTTTAAAGGGATACTGTCATGATTTTTACACAGCAAATAATTCCCTCTGCCATTTAACCTTTTATTCTTGAACCAACAAATGTATTTGTAGCTGTAATATTGGTGTGTAGGTGCCATCTCAGTGCATTGTGCCTGAGTCTGAGCTTTCAGCCAGCGCTACACATTAGAACTGCTTTCAGCTAACCTATTGTTTCTCCTACTCCCATGTAACTGGAGGAGTCCCAAGCCGGACTTGGATTTCTTACTATTGAGTGCTATTCTGATACCTACTGGGAGCTGCTATCTTGCTCCCTTCCCATTGTTCTGCTGATCGGCTGCTGGGGGTGAGGGGGGGGATATCACTCCAACTTGCAGCGCAGCAGTAAAGTGTGCCTGAGTCTGAGCTTTCAGCCAGCGCTACACATTAGAACTGCTTTCAGCTAACCTATTGTTTCTCCTACTCCCATGTAACTGGAGGAGTCCCAAGCCGGACTTGGATTTCTTACTATTGAGTGCTATTCTGATACCTACTGGGAGCTGCTATCTTGCTCCCTTCCCATTGTTCTGCTGATCGGCTGCTGGGGGTGAGGGGGGGGGATATCACTCCAACTTGCAGCGCAGCAGTAAAGTGAGACTGAAGTTTATCAGAGCACAGGTCACATGGTTGTGGCACCCTGGGAAATGAAGAATATGGCTAGCCCCATGTGAAAAACAGATTACAATGCAGGATTCTGCTGGAGAAGCTCTATTAACTGATGGGTTTTAAAAAAAAACATGTTTTCCCATGAAAGTATCCCATTAAGGTGAGTTACTTTAGGTGGCTGCAGGTGGAATACATTTTTTATATTACAGCTTTGTAAAGGGATATTGTCATCACATAATTATTCCCTTTTATTATAGTGCCAATTGTATCTCTACCCATAGACATAAAGCAGGATAGCAGGGCTACTGTCGTTTGCCAGAAAGGAAACAGAAAGTCACATGAGTACCAGAAAATAGATTCTGCTGTATAACTGTAAACAATGATAATGTTTTTTGTACAGACTAACCCTCAAGGCACCATGCAGGCATCAATGGTCGAAATACTGTCCAAAGTGGATGTAGGAAGATGCGTGGGCATCGAAATATCCAACAAGACCAAATCTGTTACTTTATCCTCTCCAAGGTAAAGCCACTGTCTTAATATATCTTTAAAGGGGAACTAAACCCTGCTGCACAGCGCGGCTCAACCAAACGTTACTCAGCTGTTGCTGGACTACAAATCCCAGAATAATGTAACATATAATGAAGGGTGAGGCATGCTGGGAGCTGTAGTCCAGCAACATCAGGGTTGTATTCTTAAAGCAATATTGCCCAATAAAACTTTCCCAGCTCTCTAGGGCCCGCATTGGCAGCATTGAAATGCAAAAGAATCCTCCAATGAGAATCCCAGCTGATCTGTATAAATCTGGCTCCCTGTTCTCTGTTCCTGCAATTGGAGTTGGGAGCATTAAGCACAGTTTCCCAGCACTGAACAAGTCTGTCCCTTTATCCCCATGTCTGATTCCTGTGCCATATAATGACGGGAAAATGACATCATTATCTCTATATGTAAGGTACCAGCAAGGGGCCTGACACAGTGCTGGGAATCAGCATTCTCATTGGTCACTTCTCTTGCATCTATAATTAAGTTTTGGATCAGTAGAATTCTCATTGGTGAATTGGTGTTTTCTGTTCAGCAAATGATTTATACATTCCTTCCAATACTTACATTTTAGGTCACTTCCTTTTTCCACGGCAGCTTTGGCCAATTACCTACCCAGATGTCCACCAGTTCCCTTGCCCAATCTCAAGCTTTTATAGATATATTAGTACCACTGTTGCTAATGAATTGTTACAGGGTTAGGAGGACTCCCCAAACATTCCTGTGGCATCTAGCACCCATTGCTGATATTAGCACCCATTGGGGACTGTAGGAACATAACCCCAAGCCTCCATAAAACAGCCAAATTGCTCCTCATTGTTGATAGGGTTAGCTTTAAAGGGGACCTGTCACCCAGACATAAAAAGCTGTATAATAAAAGTCCTTTTCAAGTTGAAACCCAAATTCTTATTTTTATTAACACATCCATACCCATTATACAGGCATTTAAAAATCCCAGCTGTCAATCATATATTGCCTGTCCCGCCTCTATGTCTAAAGGTGGCCATACACGGGCCGATTGTAGCTGCCGATTTGGGTCCCTTGGACCGAGTCAGCAGCTTATCAGCCCATGTAGAGGCAGGAATGAGGGGCCTGCCCGACCGATATCTGGCCTGAAATTGGGCAGATATCGATCGGGCAGGTTAAAAGATTCAGTCGTATCGGGGACCGCTTCGACTCGTTGATGCGGTCCCCGAACTGACTGCCCCATTGCCGCCAATATAATTTGATCGTTTGGCCCCAGGGCCAAACATTCGAATTAGCCTACATTTTCCCCGATATCGCCCACCCATAGGTGGGGATATCGGGAAAGATCCGCTCGCTTGGCGAGGTCACCAAGCGAGCAGATCTTCACATGTATGGCCACCTTTAGGCATATAGGTGGGGCAGACAATTACTTTTACTTTTCATTCAGCACTCACTTTCCCTCTCCCTCCCTCATCTACTTGTGTAGCCAGTGCATGGTTATGGGTATCAGGTCCCCCATTCTGGCACATAAACAAGATTTTGGCATGATACAAAGCTTGTCTTAATAACAGTGCCCACAAAATGGCGCCTGCCCACTTACTGTGATTGCGTAATTCCAAGACTGAAGGAAACAAGATTTATATTATTTATATAGTGTAAGTGAAGTTTATTTTGCTTTAGAAACACAATAGAAAACAATTTGGAATTATTTCTTAGGCTGACAGGTCCCATTTAACAAATTTATGGAGGGAGTGGAACACCATGATCTAGAACAGTGGTTCTCAACCTGTGGCTCGGGACCCCTTTGGGGGTCAAAATACCCTTTCACAGGGATCGCCTAAGACCATAGGAAAACACATATTTCCAATGGGCTTAGGAATAATTTTATGGTTGGGGGTCACCACAACATGAGGAACTGTATTAGGAAGGTTGAGAACCACTGGTCTAGATGAATAGTGGCTCCGACTATTCACTCAACCACTTTGTCTTCTTTTGCCTATACCATGGCCATTCTAATTTTTTCACTGAGGAAGAAGAGAAGAAACAGGGGGAATTAGATTAGAACAGAATATCAGATAAAACAGCATATCAGAGCAGCAAATCAAAGAAAGAAAGAAGGCGGGATCATGGGCAGAGGCCCTGTCTGTGTGGTGGGATCATGGGCAGAGGTCCTCTCTGTGTGGTGGGATCATGGGCAGAGGTCCTCTCTGTGTGGTGGGATCATGGGCAGAGGTCCTCTCTGTGTGGTGGGATCATGGGCAGAGGTCCTCTCTGTGTGGTGGGATCATGGGCAGAGGTCCTCTCTGTGTGGTGGGATCATGGGCAGAGGTCCTCTCTGTGTGGTGGGATCATGGGCAGAGGTCCTCTCTGTGTGGTGGGATTATGGGCAGAAGTTCTCTCTGTGTGGTGGGATCATGGGCAGAGGTCCTCTCTGTGTGGTGGGATCATGGGCAGAGGTCCTCTCTGTGTGGTGGGATCATGGGCAGAGGTCCTCTCTGTGTGGTGGGATCATGGGCAGAGGTCCTCTCTGTGTGGTGGGATCATGGGCAGAGGTCCTCTCTGTGTGGTGGGATCATGGGCAGAGGTCCTCTCTGTGTGGTGGGATCATGGCCAGAGGTCCTCTCTGTGTGGTGGGATCATGGGCAGAAGTCCTCTCTGTGTGGTGGGATTATGGGCAGAGGTCCTCTCTGTGTGGTGGGATTATGGGCAGAGGTCCTCTCTGTGTGGTGGGATCATGGGCAGAGGTCCTCTCTGTGTGGGCACTAACTGGAAAGCACTCGTATATGATTGTAAATGGTTATTCTAATATTTACTGTCGAAGTGACCATGTTTCTATTCCCTTTGCAGCACATACTGTGGAAGTGGCCATGTCCATTCCCCACCCCCTCCCACCATCGCTCCTAATGCCACGGACTGCTGTGTGTTTGTGAAGAACGGACTAATGGCCCGAGGCAGCGTGGGAGTCCTCACCTACCAGTGCTCTGAATCAAGCACCATAGCCATTCTGTTTTCAAACCCTTTCGACTATAACTTATACAACATACAGTTCGGGGTGTGGCTCACCGATCATATCCGTAAGGCCGATGATACCCTCTACAATGAGATGTACAACAACCGGCAACATTCTTCTGAATTTAAATGCGCCGATGTCAAAAAACACGCTCAGGCCTTAGAGGTCTCTCGCGGCAACCTGAAAGTTTCAGCCACTATGTCGAATGACTACAAGGCCATCTTAAAATTAGAGATCTTAGATGTTGAATAGATTGCCTGTAGGCATCAATCATATGGCAGAATGCCAATCAATGGTGAAGGGGCTTATTAAACTACAAAATAGCACCAGTCTAGTTACCAATAGCAACCACTGAGAGCTTTGCTTTTATTTTCTACCTTATAGCATGCAATTCTGATATGCTGGTTGGTTGGACCAGGTAACTACAATTTAGCCTGTTCCTCATGTTGTGGTGACCCCCAACCATAAAATTATTCCAAAGACCATCGGAAATATGTGTTTTCCGATGGTCTTAGGTGACCCCTGTGAAAGGGTTGTTCCACCCCCAAAGGGTTCCCGAGCCACAGGTTGAGAACTGCTGCTGTATAGCTAAGGCTTTTTCTCCTAGAAACATGTTTTTGAATTTCCTAAGGGGACATTTTAGGACTGTGTAAAAGTCAATGAAAGTAACCTACAGCTTTCTCTAGTGCCACTAACCTGGCAGCCACGGTTCCCTGAGTGACACTTATTAGCCTATGGATAAAATTATACATCAACCATATAGGCATTGGGCAATACTATTGGCCAGTGTCACCAATGACCATGACCCTTCCTACAACCCAAGGTTCACCTCCATTTTCTTCTATGCCATGCAGCCCTACAAAAACCACTGGATGTTACCAAGTGATTTATGAATGGACATTATGGTTTGCTGTGACACAATAGCGCCATCGAGGAACTAGGCTGGGTATTTAGTATTTAGGTCCATCCCAACAATGCTTCTAGTCTTCCTTTGCTTACAATAAATATAACTAATATTTCAACTATTTCAGATATTGAGAAAATGTCATAAAAGTCAGCAGGTCTAGTTACACATAGCAACTAATGAGCAGATGGCACTTGGCTTTGACCTTCACAAAATGCAGTTGACTAACTTCTTGTTTTTCTGTTGAATAAAGTGACTTTTTGGGCAAACTCTGTATTGTTTTTCTAAGGTCCATATCATGGACAGAAATGCACCTCTGAGGAACATGACTATGAAGATTTTCATTCATCCAGTTCATGGTATGTCTAGTATAAATAAATCTAAAGCAACTGGACTTGTTAAGTAATCATTGAAGACGTTTCACTACTCATCTGAGAAGCTTCTTCAGTTCAACTGACTATACATATGTACTACCACTAATCCAATCATAATGGCACTTTGTAACTCTTCAGAGACGTGCCATTGTGATTGGATTAGTGGAAGAGTACATATGCTGAGGACTTCCCATACCAGTCAGTTGAACTGAAGAAGCTTCTCAGATGAGTAGTTGCTGGAAAGTCTTCAATGATTACTCAGCAAGTCCAGTTGCTCTAGCTTTACTTATACTAGATATAAGAGTTACAAAGTGCCAGTCTGATTGGATTAGTGGAAGAGTTACAAAGTGCCATTGTGATTGGATTAGTGGAAGAGTTACAAAGTGCCATTGTGATTGGATTAGTGGAAGAGTTACAAAGTGCCATTGTGATTGGATTAGTGGAAGAGTTACACAGTGCCATTGTGATTGGATTAGTGGAAGAGTTACAAAGTGCCATTGTGATTGGATTAGTGGAAGAGTATATATGCTGAGGACTTCCCATACCAGTCAGTTGAACTAAAGAAGCTGCTCGGATGAGTAGTGAAACGTCTTCAATGATTACTCAGCAAGTCCAGTTGCTTTAGATTTATTTATACTAGATATACCTCTGAGGAACGTTTCAATACGTGTTCATTTAACCTTTGCAGTGGTTTTCACATTGTTTATAAATGTAGCTCGAAGGGATAACAATCTAGATTGCAGAGAGCGTGAGAGGGGAAAAACAGAAACTAAAAAGGCAAATGGGGTTAGAGAAGGTGCGGGGAAGAGTAAAGGGGAAACAGAGAAATTAGGAAGTGAGATAAAGAACATAGGAAGGCTGTCTGATAGACAAGGTCAAACAGAGAGCAAAGGGGAGATAAAGAAAGGGAAATGCCATTTTGCTTTAATCAGTACAGTACCTGTACTTGATCCCAACTAAGATATAATTACCCCTTATTGGGGCAGAACAGCCCTATTGGGTTTATTTAATGGTTAAATGATTCCCTTTTCTCTGTAATAATAAAACAGTACCTGTACTTGATCCCAACTAAGATATAATTACCCCTTATTGGGGGCAGAACAGCCCTATTGGTAATTATATCTTAGTTGGGATCAAGTACAGGTACTGTTTTATTATTACAGAGAAAAGGGAATCAGTTAACCATGAAATAAACCCAATAGGACTGTTCTGCCCCCAATAAGGGGTAATTATATCTTAGTTGGGATCAAGTACAGGTACTGTTTTATTATTACAGAGAAAAGGGAATCATTTAACCATGAAATAAACCCAATAGGGCTGTTCTGCCCCCAATAAGGGGTAAATATATCTTAGTTGGGATCAAGTACAGGTACTGTTTTATTATTACAGAGAAAAGGGAATCATTTAACCATGAAATAAACCCAATAGGGCTGTTCTGCCCCAATAAGGGGTAATTATATCTTAGTTGGGATCAAGTACAGGTACTGTTTTATTATTACAGAGAAAAGGGAATCATTTAACCATGAAATAAACCCAATAGGGCTGTTCTGCCCCCAATAAGGGGTAATTATATCTTAGTTGGGATCAAGTACAGGTACTGTTTTATTATTACAGAGAAAAGGGAATCATTTAACCATTAAATAAACCCAATAGGGCTGTTCTGCCCCCAATAAGGGGTAATTATATCTTAGTTGGGATCAAGTACAGGTACTGTTTTATTATTACAGAGAAAAAGGGAATCATTTTTATAAATTAGAATTATTTGCTTATAATTGAGTCAATGGGAGATGGCCTTCCCATAATTCGGAATTTTCCGGATAACAGATCCTATACCTATATCATCTCTATTGGGTAATTTGTTTTAATGACAATAACAATAAAATTGTAGCCTCACAGAGCAACAGTTTATTGTCTGCCGGGGTCAGTGACCTCCATTTGGAAGATTTATATTAAGGCACCCGAGGTGTGCCTTTATATTCATTTTTAATTTTAAAAGAAAAAAAAGCTCAGTGGTTAAAGCTACAGATGCAGCCAAGTGCCTTTACCATGTTCTCATGTTATGTCTCTTCCAATTAGCGCAGGGTGGAACAAATTCTAAACTTCACCACCAGGTGGCGCATGGTGTATGGCACTTTCTATTGTGTTTTGCTGGCAAATCTTTGCACTCTATCACCATCTAGAGGCAGGATATAAGACTCCAAAAATAGTCTAGACATGAATAAATCCTTAGGGTTGAGGAGACACCCTCACACAGATATGAATTAACAAAAGGTGGGTGAGCTTTAGCCTATAGGATAGACCCATGTAAATGGAATTTTTTTGGAGCTTATTTGGAATTCATTCCCAGAATTCCTTTCATTTATTTGTAATTCAGCCAGAGAAATAACTGCTAAAAACATACATCTGGTGTCTTATAGGCCTGTCTGATCTATCCTCAAGAGACAGATCCATCCATTTGCGGAATGTTTCCATGTATTATACGGGAAAATGTACCCCCTACTGTAAATGATAAGGATATTAGCAGTCACTGGGGAGTTCTGTGCCCATATAAAGGCACAAGGCTACAGGCTGAGTTATACAGGGAACTCTGAGTATCACTCATGTATTATAAGGGATAATGTACCCCCTACTGTAAATGATAAGGATATTAGCAGTCACTGAGGGGTTCTGTGCCCATATAAAGGCACAAGGCTGCAGGCTGAGTTATACAGGGAACTCTGAGTATCACTCATGTATTATAAGGGATAATGTACCCCCTACTGTAAATGATAAGGATATTAGCAGTCACTGAGGGGTTCTGTGCCCATATAAAGGCACAAGGCTGCAGGCTGAGTTATACAGGGAACTCTGAGTATCACTCATGTATTATAAGGGATACTGTACCCCCTACTGTAAATGATAAGGATATTAGCAGTCACTGAGGGGTTCTGTGCCCCCCATATAAAGGCACAAGGCTGCAGGCTGAGTTATACAGGGAACTCTGAGTATCACTCATGTATTATAAGGGATAATGTACCCCCTACTGTAAATGATAAGGATATTAGCAGTCACTGAGGGGTTCTGTGCCCATATAAAGGCACAAGGCTGCAGGCTGAGTTATACAGGGAACTCTGAGTATCACTCATGTAATATAAGGGATAATGTACCCCCTACTGTAAATGATAAGGATATTAGCAGTCACTGAGGGGTCCTGTGCCCATATAAAGGCACAAGGCTGCAGGCTGAGTTATACAGGGAACTCTGAGTATCACTCATGTATTATAAGGGATAATGTACCCCCTACTGTAAATGATAAGGATATTAGCAGTCACTGAGGGGTTCTGTGCCCATATAAAGGCACAAGGCTGCAGGCTGAGTTATACAGGGAACTCTGAGTATCACTCATGTAATATAAGGGATAATGTACCCCCTACTGTAAATGATAAGGATATTAGCAGTCACTGAGGGGTCCTGTGCCCATATAAAGGCACAAGGCTGCAGGCTGAGTTATACAGGGAACTCTGAGTATCACTCATGTAATATAAGGGATAATGTACCCCCTACTGTAAATGATAAGGATATTAGCAGTCACTGAGGGGTCCTGTGCCCATATAAAGGCACAAGGCTGCAGGCTGAGTTATACAGGGAACTCTGAGTATCACTCATGTAATATAAGGGATAATGTACCCCCTACTGTAAATGATAAGGATATTAGCAGTCACTGAGGGGTTCTGTGCCCATATAAAGGCACAAGGCTGCAGGCTGAGTTATACAGGGAACTCTGAGTATCACTCATGTATTATAAGGGATAATGTACCCCCTACTGTAAATGATAAGGATATTAGCAGTCACTGAGGGGTTCTGTGCCCATATAAAGGCACAAGGCTGCAGGCTGAGTTATACAGGGAACTCTGAGTATCACTCATGTATTATAAGGGATAATGTACCCCCTACTGTAAATGATAAGGATATTAGCAGTCACTGAGGGGTTCTGTGCCCATATAAAGGCACAAGGCTGCAGGCTGAGTTATACAGGGAACTCTGAGTATCACTATGTTTTATAAGGGATAATAAATAAACATATCAATAACCCCCAGTTTTAGTGCCTGGGACTCCAGGAATAAGGAATCTGTTACAGGAAAGCGCTCTCTGCACTGCGGCACTGACTAGAAAACCAGTTTCGGTTTCATTGAAATCACTGGCTTAACTCTCAGCCCAGTCATCTCCCTGGGGAATAGGAGGAAGGTTTGAGCAACGGACAGCATGATGGGATGTAGTCATATAAAAACGGCAGGTTAAGCAAAGGGAGCCCAGTCGTACATCTCCGGAGTGGATCGAGCGGCTCGGTTCTGCTGTGGATTATATTAGGTAATCTGCATGGGCAGCCAAGAAAGTAGGGGGATTATTTAAGAAAAACAAGGATTTCTGGGCAGTTTAATTGCCCTTTACTCATGGACGTTACTACTGCTTTCCTGCAATTTATCTTAATCTCAAACCAAGGTTGGTGGACTGCAACCCCCAGTATTTGAGGATTAAATCATACTGGGAGTTGTAGTTTAAGAACAAGTGGGGGCACCTACACAGAGGCTGCCGACATGACCCTCTGGGGTCCCTCCAGGGCGGTGCCCCCCAGCTGCAGGGTGTGTCAGGGTGGGGTACAATGGAACTGGGAGAGAGCAGGGTGGTACCATGAGAAGGTGCTTGTGTATTTGGCACAGAATGGTCTCAAATGCAGAAGGAATGTATTGTATTGTATGTTCTGCCATGAATGTCCAGTTTAATCTGCGTTCTGTACTGGTAGAGGAAGAGGAGACCCGGATAACTTAACTCCTGCGCTGCCGTGCTGCAGAACCCACCACGTTGGAGTACAGGTAATTGCATGTTTGTAAAATACGGGTGTGGGATCTGTTATCTGGAAACCTGAAATCCAGGAAGCTCCTGGATAATAAAACAGTACCTGTACTTGATCCCAACTAAGATATAATTACCCCTTATTGGGGGCAGAACAGCCCTATTGGGTTTATTTCATGGTTAAATGATTCCCTTTTCTCTGTAATAATAAAACAGTACCTGTACTTGATCCCAACTAAGATATAATTACCCCTTATTGGGGGCAGAACAGCCCTATTGGGTTTATTTAATGGTTAAATGATTCCCTTTTCTCTGTAATAATAAAACAGTACCTGTACTTGATCCCAACTAAGATATAATTACCCCTTATTGGGGCAGAACAGCCCTATTGGGTTTATGTCATGGTTAAATGATTCCCTTTTCTCTGTAATAATAAAACAGTACCTGTACTTGATCCCAACTAAGATATAATTACCCCTTATTGGGGGCAGAACAGCCCTATTGGGTTTATTTCATGGTTAAATGATTCCCTTTTCTCTGTAATAATAAAACAGTACCTGTACTTGATCCCAACTAAGATATAATTACCCCTTATTGGGGCAGAACAGCCCTATTGGGTTTATTTAATGGTTAAATGATTCCCTTTTCTCTGTAATAATAAAACAGTACCTGTACTTGATCCCAACTAAGATATAATTACCCCTTATTGGGGGCAGAACAGCCCTATTGGGTTTATTTCATGGTTAAATGATTCCCTTTTCTCTGTAATAATAAAACAGTACCTGTACTTGATCCCAACTAAGATATAATTACCCCTTATTGGGGGCAGAACAGCCCTATTGGGTTTATTTAATGGTTAAATGATTCCCTTTTCTCTGTAATAATAAAACAGTACCTGTACTTGATCCCAACTAAGATATAATTACCCTTATTGGGGCAGAACAGCCCTATTGGGTTTATTTAATGGTTAAATGATTCCCTTTTCTCTGTAATAATAAAACAGTACCTGTACTTGATCCCAACTAAGATATAATTACCCCTTATTGGGGGCAGAACAGCCCTATTGGGTTTACTTCATGGTTAAATGATTCCCTTTTCTCTGTAATAATAAAACAGTACCTGTACTTGATCCCAACTAAGATATAATTACCCCTTATTGGGGCAGAACAGCCCTATTGGGTTTATTTAATGGTTAAATGATTCCCTTTTCTCTGTAATAATAAAACAGTACCTGTACTTGATCCCAACTAAGATATAATTACCCCTTATTGGGGGCAGAACAGCCCTATTGGGTTTATTTCATGGTTAAATGATTCCCTTTTCTCTGTAATAATAAAACAGTATTTTTTGCGAAAAAGGGAAAGGTTATTAAATCAAAAGCCAACATAAGGCATTTACATTACCGCTTTATGACCACATATTCAGCCACAGGTACAGGTACAGGTACAGGTACAGGTACAGGTATGCCCACCATAGAGCAGTGTATGTAGGGGAAACAAAGCCCTGGGACAGTTAAATGATAAGAGGACTTGTCTTTAGAAATATAATAATTTATGTTTTGGGGTTTTTTTTTCAGGAAATTACTATTTCCTATTAGTTCGAAACAGGAACCACAGTGATTTCTACAAGAATAAATACTTCTGTTTTGTCTCCTAATCAACACATACAGAAATCAGATAAACACCAGTGTATAACAAGGCACGGTAAGAGTCACATTTACCCTTTAATACAAATTACCTATTTAACCGATTATGATTTTCACGCAAGTCCAGTTGCTTTAGATTTACTTATACTAGATATACCTACTTAACATTCTACTGAGTTATTTTCATTAGATAAAGAGATAGATATATAGATAGATAGATAGATAGATAAATAGATAGATGATAGATAGATAGATAGAT
Source organism: Xenopus tropicalis (assembly GCF_000004195.4). Lineage (NCBI taxonomy): Eukaryota > Metazoa > Chordata > Amphibia > Anura > Pipidae > Xenopus > Xenopus tropicalis. The sequence goes on along the minus strand of NC_030685.2, from coordinate 8,930,324 downwards.
AGATAGATAAATAGATAATAGATAGATAGATAGATCAATAATAGATAGATGATAGACAGACAGACAGACAGATAAATAGATAGATAGATAGATAGATATAGATATATACAGTAGATAGATAGATCAATAAAAGATAGATGATAGATATAGATAGATAGATAGATAGATGATAGATAGATAAATAGATAGGTGATAGATAGATAGATAGATAGATAGATAGATAGATAATAGATAGATAGATAGATAGATAGATAGATACATAGATAGATCAATAATAGATAGATGATAGAGAGACAGACAGACAGATAGATAGATAGATAGATAGATAGATAATAGATAGATAGATAGATAGATGATAGATAGATAGATAGATAGATAGATCAATAATAGATAGATGATAGAGAGACAGACAGACAGACAGATAGATAGATAGATAGATAGATAGATCAATAATAGATAGATAGATAGATAGATGATAGATAGATCAATAATAGATAGATGATAGACAGACAGACAGACAGACAGATAGATAGATAGATAGATCAATAATACATAGATAGATAGATAGATAGATGATAGATAGATCAATAATAGATAGATGATAGACAGACAGACAGACAGATAAATAGATAGATAGATAGATAGATAGATCAATAATAAATAGATAGATAGATATAGAAATATACAGTAGATAGATAGATCAATAAAAGATAGATGATAGATATAGATAGATAGATAGATAGATAGATAGATGATAGATAGATAGATATAGATAGATAGATAGATAGATGATAGATAGATAGATAGATAGATATAGATAGATAGATAGATAGATAGATAGATAGATGATAGATAGATAGATAGATAGATGATAGATAGATAGATAGATAGATAGATAGATATGAGAATCTATGACAACTTCATTCAAATTCATTTGTAAGCTCTCACTATCCTCTCTGTAGGTTATGATGAGCTTTTGGGCATTGATTACTGATAATAATAGCTGGAGAGCTGCTGGTTGACAACTGTAACCTAATGGTAATGTATAGGGAATATTGTGTTTGTAATTGTAGGTTGTGCCGAGGTCACCACCAAGAAGGTAGAACTCCGGCGGGAGGAGGCCGTAAGTCACCATGCAGCCACTGGTTGAACTGGTTTCCAAAGTGGACACAGGAAGATGTGTGTGCATTGAAATAGCCAACAAGACCAGTTCTATCACCTTATCTTCTCCAAGGTAAACTATAGATACATTTATAAATATAAATCAAGTTAACCAACCAAGTTAAAATCCTTCAAAACTATATATAGATTATATAGAATATAAAGTGCAATGTCTAGTGCAGAATGAGACAGGTGAGGATGGTAGATGAAGATGAATTTGGGAGTGGGCCAGGGCACTGGAGGGTCTGGTTGCAGGGGGCCTAATTTGCACACAAAGGACAGAGGGTGCTAGTCTGGAGGGACCCATGGCACCCGACTCGAGTATAAGCCGAGGGTGACTTTTTCAGCACATTTTGGGTGCTGAAAAACTAGGCTTATACTCGAGTATATACAATACCTGGTTTGGGGGCACTGAGAGCAACATCCAAGGGGTCTACCTGGTCTACCATGACCTAGAGATGATAGTCAATTACCAACCATTAAGTCGTCTCTACCTGTAGAATGACCCCAGTAAACGATAAGAAGAGAAATAGGGGAAAGTAGTGACAGACTGGGCGAGCACAATATACAGGTAGAAATAAAAATAGGTGGATGTATGGACTAGTCAAACAAGGATGTTGCAGAAGAGCTTCATCATATATTTTTGTTACAATTAAATATATTCTTTATGAATTCCAATAAAAACTTCTGGCAGGCTATCTAGTCTAGTTTTGCAAAGATTGTACTTCTTGTACAGGGAAATGCAGACCTGATAATAACAGATCCTTATGGTGGAAAACCCTTTGAGTACTATTAACGTGAGGGTAGAGATGGGGGCATTGTACTTATTACTGTGAAAGTTCCATCATGTTTATTGTTATTGCAGCTCCTACTGTAAAAGCGGCTTTGTGTATTGCCCGCCCCCTCCCACCATCTCTCCTGGTAACGTGGACCACTGTATGTTTGTGAAAACGCCATCGACGGCCTGTGGCAGCGTGGGAGTCCTCACCTATCACTACTCTGAAACCCACACCATCGCAATCCTCTTTTCTAACCCTTTTGATTACAACATACACAGCATATATTTCGGTGCGCTGATCACCGATGAAGTCCGTAAGGCCGACCAGGCTCTTTACAACGAGATGTACCACTATGACGGCCAAAGTGATCATCAGAAACTAATTGAGGTCACTAGAAACGGGGAGTCCTTGGGCGTTCATCTTGGCCACGTGAAAGTTTTAGCCACAATGTCCAATGACAAAAAGGCTATCTTGAGAGTAGAGATTTTAGAGACAGGGGCATAGGCTACTGAGAGCCGTCATTCCAACCCAATGGACCATTGACTGATTTAGTAATATAGGTGCTAAAATACTCTAGTACAGTTACCCACCACTCAGGTCATTTTCTACTTTGTAACATAGGATCTAATTGGTTACAAGTAGTAACTGCAATGGAGTAACTTAACATCTATGTAAGATGGGGGCTAATTTGCCAATTATTTATTGTGTCGTTATACTGGATATCACTTGGCTATCATATTCATAAATGCCATCACAACTGCTTACACTGCCTTTCAAATAAAGTATTAACATGTGCAAATGCTGAGTAGCTTTTGACTTCGTTTCAGGTCCATGTCATAGGTCCTGTAGCAGTTCGCCATATTGTTCTTTGGTTTCTGTGGCTCCCAGTGGCATAACTAGATGTTACTGGGCCCCACAGCCCCAATATATTGGTAAGTTGAATTTTTCTACTATGATATATTGAAATTGCTCATTAATTAGGGGCTCACTGGGCCCTCTACACTCCTGGCCCCCCTTGCAACCACACTCAACTCATGGTGCTCACCACACAAAGAGCAATGTGTAGGGTAGACTTTGGCCATTTGGAAAATATGCTAGTAATTAATATCTATACCTGTATATATAGACATGGACTGAGCGCCAACCTGAATGTGCTCCCCTTATGACAGCTACATAGTTTTATTTTTATTTTTATTTGAACTTATAGCTTCTTAAATAAAAAGGAAAGGTCCTCTATCAAAATAAACACATTATTTTCTTCTTTTGTGTACACATTTTCTTCTGTGTCAGACTTCCTGCTCTCAGAAAAATCCTTCAGGGCACGAGCGGGAGTCTGCTCAGTTTGCTTCTCTCTCCCCCTCCCTTCTCCTGCTCCCCCTCCCATCTCTGTGTAATCTGAGCTTCCAGCAGCCAGAGCTGCAGCACGGAAGCTACTGAGACTGAGCTAAAATGGCAGCTGTATCTTAACACAGGGAGCTTATAGGGTTGATTACTCAGGTATGGTAAAGCTTTCTGCAGAATAAATATAGTTTTATAGCTTGCACTATTGTGGCTAAAACAGTACCTGTACTTGATCCCAACTAAGATATAATTACCATTTATTGGGGGCAGAACAGCCCTATTGGGTTTATTTAATGGTTAAATGATTGCCTTTTCGGTGTAATAATAAAACAGTACCTGTACTTGATCCCAACTAAGATATAATTACCATTTATTGGGGGCAGAACAGCCCTATTGGGTTTATTTAATGATTAAATGATTGCCTTTTCAGTGTAATAATAAAACAGTACCTGTACTTGATCCCAACTAAGATATAATTACCCCTTATTGGGGCAGAACAGCCCTATTGGGTTTATTTCATGGTTAAATGATTCCCTTTTCTCTGTAATAATAAAACAGTACCTGAACTTGATCCTAACTAAGATATAATTACCCCTTATTGGGGGCAGAACAGCCCTATTGGGTTTATTTAATGGTTAAATGATTCCCTTTTCTCTGTAATAATAAAACAGTACCTGTACTTGATCCCAACTAAGATATAATTACCCCTTATTGGGGGCAGAACAGCCCTATTGGGTTTATTTCATGGTTAAATGATTCCCTTTTCTCTGTAATAATAAAACAGTACCTGTACTTGATCCCAACTAAGATATAATTACCCCTTATTGGGGGCAGAACAGCCCTATTGGGTTTATTTCATGGTTAAATGATTCCCTTTTCTCTGTAATAATAAAACAGTACCTGTACTTGATCCCAACTAAGATATAATTACCCCTTATTGGGGCAGAACAGCCCTATTGGGTTTATTTCATGGTTAAATGATTCCCTTTTCTCTGTAATAATAAAACAGTACCTGTACTTGATCCCAACTAAGATATAATTACCCCTTATTGGGGGCAGAACAGCCCTATTGGGTTTATTTAATGGTTAAATAATTCCCTTTTCTCTGTAATAATAAAACAGTACCTGTACTTGATGGTAACTAAGCTCCACAAATCTATATTGGTGGCAACACAATCCTGTTGGGTTTATTGTAGGGTTAAAGCTAACATATAGGATCTTGTAGGCAGTTATGAATAATATACGGTGCTGGTTTCCCTTTGGGCTAAACATTAACCCTATCTGTAACAATGACCCCTTTATTGGAGCTCCCTATAGATCCTCTCAGATTCCTGTCTGTTTTTTAATTGATGGCTGGACATGTCCTAGAAGTCCAACAGTGCAGTTTGCCCCCCTGCACAGCCTGGGAAAGGAAGCAGAAGGAAGTGGAAAAAATGGGCGGGAATAGTGGGTTTTTTAAAGCTCATTCCTTCTATATTTAGATGAGTAGAATTCATTGGCACGATATTGTTTTTCACACAATATGCCCCCTCTGGATAACAGGTCCCATACCTGTACTTAAACTAGGCATCATTAATATACCATCGTACCATGCATTTACTGACTGTCGGCCAGGACATGTAGTGATTTTTCCCTTTCAATTTTCTCAGGGAGTGTCGCTCTGGCGGGAGTACCGGGGAGAGGCCTCAGGGAGTGTCGCTCTGGTGGGAGTACCGGGGAGAGGCCTCAGGGAGTGTTGCTCTGGCGGGAGTACCGGGGAGAGGCCTAAGAGAGGGTCTTCTGGCGGGAGTACTGGGGGGAGCTCCCAAAGAGGGTCTTCTGGCGGGAGTACCGGGGAGAGGCCTCAGGGAGTGTCGCTCTGGCGGGAGTACCGGGGAGAGGCCTCAGGGAGTGTCGCTCTGGGGGGAGTACCGGGGAGAGGCCTCAGGGAGTGTCGCTCTGGCGGGAGTACCGGGGAGAGGCCTCAGGGAGTGTCGCTCTGGTGGGAGTACCGGGGTGAGCCCTAAGAGAGGGTCTTCTGGCGGGAGTACTGGGGGACTCCCAGAGGAAGTAAGAGGATAATACCTGAATTGCATGTTATACTCCTGGATGTCCTGTGTGCATCAAATAAACAAGTTGTTTGGTTATTCAGCACATGCAGTCTCCTGGTCTATTCCTTCCAGAGTGGATCCTCAACAGCCACCCCAAGGGGGGCAAGGTACTGGGAGTTGCAGGGAGTCCCTGTCCAAGGAGGACAGTATAGAGTTTCCCAGGGAGGGGTGTTACAGTTCAACCTGTCCCTACCCTGGGTGGAGGCACTACAGCAATATTATACTTACCCCCCATAGTAAGAGGGGACACTAAAGTGGGCTACATTACTTTGAAACCCAGTTATCCCTGGAATTTGTGAATTAGTGTATTAGCAACATCTGCTATCAGGGTTATTGACAGAAAACTCAATCTTTTGGTCTTTGCAGAAATCTATCCTGTTGTGGTTCTAACCTACAAGACCCACGGGAATATGAGACAGGTAAAGGAACGGTTTGAAGACATGGGGGTGGAGCGAGTCTTTGTTCTGGAAAATTTCACCCCAGAAGATCACATCAAAACCAGAGGGAGGCACGAGGAGGTGCTGAAGTTCTTCTGCGATATCATCAAAGATATAGAGTTCCGCTTGGAGAGAATGGGGGATCCAGAGGGAAAAAGGACAGAGCGGAAGAAAAAGATGCTCAACTACATCCATTACAGGGAAATGCAGAAGAGAGAGGAGCAACTGGAACGGCAGAAAATGGTGAAAGAGAAGAAAAAAAGAAGCGATAAGGAAGGCTGCCCTATGTCTTAAACTTCTACATACGTTCCCACCACGTTGGACCAATTCAGTTTGCCTGAGAAATGAAACGTTTTTGAAATACATTTTTGTATTCTTCTTTTTATATAACTTCTACAATTGATTAAACCTTACAATTCTATAGAGGTAAAACCTCACGATCATGTCATGACCCGGATGAATGAAAATCTTGATAGACACTTTGCAGGTCTTCTTTAAGAACTTCCTTGGCCAGTTGGACATGTGAATCCATAAAGTTGGATGTACAATGTGAGCTCTAAAAGATAGGATCAGGGAACATATTAATTAAATGTATTTTACTCGATAGTTATGTAATTATGGATTATTTGTATACTACGACTAACCCTGTGATATGTATTTTTCATAAACTCTTGACTGAATTCTAGTCCTACTAGACATGGTTATATATATATATATATATATATATATGCAAGTGATTCTTTTTCCAGTTGGAGCCTATGATTAAGTGCTGGGTAAGCATGAAATGCATTAGGCTATATACATGGGGTATAAGTAGTTTTTAATGGACTGCAATAAATAAAATTTTTTAAGTAAAGTATTAGCACAGAATTATATTTAATGGTAGTTTTCCTTTTTGGCCACTAAAGGATATTTTGCACTGATGTATGACACGGATTTACAGAATATATCATAATATATATGTTATGCTTTTTCCATGGACTGGGCTTTATTAATTATGAGGTACAATGTGCCACAGCATCCTCCAAATTCTTACTTCATTGGTTGTGGGGTGGTTTTCAATCCGATCAACCAAGGGTCTTTCTCAAATGTGGTTCTTTCCAACACTGGGCAAGTGCGGAGGTCAGATGTTCACTATGTGGTGATGTAGGGCACACTAGAAAGGAATGTGATGATGTGTAACATAGTAACATAGTAAGTTAGGTTGAAAAAAGACATACGTCCATCAAGTTCAACCATAATGCCTATATATAACCTGCCTAACTGCTAGTTGATCCAGAGGAAGGCAAAAAAGCCCATCTGAAGCCTCTCTAATTTGCCCCAGAGGGGATAAAATTCCTTCCTGACTCAAAGATGGCAATCGGATCGGTCCCAGGGGCAACTTGTACTAAGAGCTATCTCCCATAACCCTGTATTCCCTCACTTGCTAAGAATCCATCCAGCCCCTATATAAAGCTATATAATGTATCAGCCAGTACGACTGATTCGGGGAGGGAATCCCACAACCTCACAGCTCTCACTGTTACAAATCCTTTCCGAATGTTTAAACGGAACCTCCCTTCTTCTAAACGGAGTGGGTGCCCTTGTGTCCATTGGAAGGCCCTACTGGTAAATAAAACATTAGAAAGGTTATTATATGATCCCCTTATATATTTATACATAGTTATCATGTCACCTCTTAAGCGCCTCTTCCCCAGTGTAAACAGACCCAACTTGGCCAGTCTTTCCCCATAACTGAGACTTTCCATACCCTTTACCAGCTTAGTTGCCCTTCTCTGGACCCTCTCTAACTCAATAATGTCCCGTTTGAGCACTGGAGACCAAAACTGAACAGCATATTCTAGATGGGGCCTTACCAGCGCTCTGTAAAGGGGAAGAATAACACTTTCTTAACACTTTCACTTGTGTGAAAGCTATGGCCACTTGCACAGGGCTTGTCCGGAGGCTCTTCATAACATAAAAGATAGATGTCCGCAGTTGGAGGAAGAGATGGCAAAGGATATGTTGGAATAGATAAGGGAGGAGATAAATAATTTCCAGTCTGCTTCTCAACCTTTGCTCATTCCCTCTTTCCAACCTCAAGATACAGCAAAAGACTCATTTCCCCTACTCTTTGTCTCAGGTAGAAAATAGAGAGTCAGCAGTGTTTATAACAGGGGTCCCCTTCATCCAGCCCTTGGAAAGGCAGCCTCTTCCCCAGCACTAAAAACCACATACACAGTTAAGAAAGGAAAACTGTAAACCAGCAGATAAGGCAAATTTGCCAGAAAGGCCAAGTAAAGGTGCCCAAACACGGGCCAATTTCAGATCATTTAGACCGATTCGCCAGCTTATCCGTGTATGGGCACCACTGACAAGCCTCCCCAACTGACATCCTCAGATTCTTCAGATTCCAGAAAAAATCCACCTGCAAACTCCATCTTGTCACCACAGACCATCACCTGCTGCAATGTTGTTTAGTAACTAGTGATGAGCGCATCTGTCCCATTTCGCTTCGCCAATAAATTCGCGAATCTTTCAAAAGATTCGCGAAACAGCAAAGACGAAAATACGGCGAAAATATTGTGCGAAAAAAAATTGTCGCCTGCGACTAATCTTGCGACAATTTTGCCTGCGCGACTATTCCTTTGATGCCCCCGACTATTCTTGTGACAATTTTGCCTGCGCGACTATTCCTTTGACGCCTGCGACTATTCTTGCAACAATTTTGCCTGCGCGACTATTCCTTTGATGCCCGCGACTATTCTTGTGACAATTTTGCCTGCGCGACTATTCCTTTGATGCCCGCGACTATTCTTGCGACAATTTTGCCTGCGTGACTATTCCTTTGACTCCTGCGACTATTCTTGTGACAATTTTGCCTGCGCGACTATTCCTTTGATGCCCGCGACTATTCTTGTGACAATTTTGCCTGCGCGACTATTCCTTTGATGCCCGCGACTATTCTTGCGACAATTTTGCCTGCGTGACTATTCCTTTGACTCCTGCGACTATTCTTGCGACAATTTTGCCTACGCGACTATTCCTTTGATGCCCACGACTATTCTTGCAACAATTTTTGGACACGCGACTATTCTTGGGACAATTTTGGATGCTCGACAATTCTATTGACGCCCGCGACTATTCTTGCGACAATTTTTGGACGCACGACTATTCTTGCGACAATTTTTGGAGTTCAGGATTTGGATGGTTCCCAGGTTCCCTGCTGCCTGCCCCTGAAGCTGGTAGCCCAAGCATACAATGACTCGGTTGTCATCTCTCGCCATGAAGAGGATAAAAAGTTGAGTAATGTTGATGTGGATCGGAAGTTACTCAGAGGCTTCAGGCTCTCGGGTAAATGCTGATAAGTTGGAAGCTTTCTGGACCTTGGATGGTGAGCTGGACCTTTTTCCCCCGATTTCCTTTCTTATAGGGAAGGGGGGGGTCTTTATGGACAGAGGTTGGACATTGGAATCTGACTATCCTATGGAGGGAGGATTGGGTGGATTTGATGTGGATCAGGGTTTTTGTAATCTATTTAAATAAAAATTCCTACCTGATACCTATTGTAAGCAGCAGTCCTGCCCTATCTACCTATCTATCTATCTACAGTATCTATCTATCTATCTATCTATCTATCTATCTATCTATCTATCTATCTACAGTATGTATCTATCTATCTATCTATCTATCTACAGTATCTATCTATCTATCTATCTATCTATCTATCATCTATCTATCTATCTATCTATCCATCCATTATCTATCTATCTATCTATCTATCTATCCATCCATCCATCATCTATCTATCTATCTATCTATCTACAGTATCTATCTATCTATCTATCTATCTATCTACAGTATCTATCTATCTATCTATCTATCTATCTATCTATCTATCTATCTATCTATCTATCATCTATCTATCTATCTATCTATCTATCCATCCATTATCTATCTATCTATCTATCCATCCATCCATCATCTATCTATCTATCTATCTATCTATCTATCTATCATCTATCTATCTATCTATCTATCTATCCATCCATCCATCTATCTATCTATCTATCTATCTATCTATCTATCTATCTATCTATCATCTATCTATCTATCTATCTATCCATCCATCTATCTATCTATCTATCATCTATCTATCTATCTATCTATCTATCTATCTATCTATCTATCATCCATCATCTATCTATCTATCTATCTATCTATCTATCTATCTATCTATCTATCTATCTATCTATCTATCTATCTATCTATCTATATCATTAAATATATGTTAGTCACAGCACCAAATCATGTCTTTGCCTTTCTTGCTGTGTCAGTGCTGTGTGGGGGTTTCATGTGTTTGTGTTACTTTTACTTTCACATTCCCTATATATAAAGGCACCGTCTCTCTCAGCTCAGCTTCTATTCACCTCGGGGCACAGAGTCCGGTTACTGGGAAGGAAAATGGATGAAATCACTCGATTGACAGATTTGATAAAAAACTTCAGCTTTGCTGACTGCGCCGCAGGGAATCTGGGCTACGACCGGGTCCTCCTCCAGTTCTTTGGGTTCTTGGGACACGGCAAATCCTCCTTCATCAACACCTGCAAGTACGTCTTGGAAGATGGCAAGTACCAGAACTATACAGACTCCAAAAATTCAGAAGGCGGCGACACTAAAGACAGAATAACGTATCCGCTGACCGACACCCTGACGCTGGTGGACAACCGCGGCTGCTCAGTGATGAACGATTATGAGACGGCAGAAATATTTGCTCAGCTTGGTAAGTCCATGGCTGAATCTATACATTATACACAGGCAATAGGCACATATATATATATATATACTGACTGGCCAATGGGTCCATATGTGACTGGTTCCATACTCATCTTGTCCAACCAATTCTTCATTCTCCTACATCCCCCCCCAAGTAATGGATAGTTCAATCCACTGCCCTGTAATCCAGTGATCCACTCAATACATAATGAGGTTCCTAGACGTTCTCCTATCACATCATATGTCAGGGCTGTCCAAATTTTTACAAGCCATTTGCCCATTATATCTCATACAATGTATTTGTATTAGATTATATTAAAATGAAAATGCCATACAGGTATAGGATCCCTTATCCAGAATTTTTAGGACTTGGGCTTTTCCTGAAAAGGGATCTTTCCATAATTTGAGTATTCATACTTTAAGCCTACTAAAAAATTAATCAAACCCAATAGGGCTGTTCTGCCCCAATAAGGGGTAATTATATCTTAGTTGGGATCAAGTACAGGTACTGTTTTATTATTACAGAGAAAAGGGAATCATTTAACCATTAAATAAACCCAATAGGGCTGTTCTGCCCCAATAAGGGGTAATTATATCTTAGTTGGGATCAAGTACAGGTACTGTTTTATTATTACAGAGAAAAGGGAATCATTTAACCATTAAATAAACCCAATAGTGCTGTTCTGCCCCCAATAAGGGGTAATTATATCTGAGTTGGGATCAAGTACAGGTACTGTTTTATTATTACAGAGAAAATGGAATCATTTAACCATTAAATAAACCCAATAGGATTGTTCTGCCCCCAATAAGGGGTAATTATATCTTAGTTGGGATCAAGTACAGGTACTGTTTTATTATTACAGAGAAAATGGAATCATTTAACCATTAAATAAACCCAATAGGGCTGTTCTGCCCCAATAAGGGGTAATTATATCTTAGTTGGGATCAAGTACAGGTACTGTTTTATTATTACAGAGAAAAAGTGTAGTAGTGAGTTGTAGCAAAGGAAGGGCTAATTTGGAAAAGATGAAGAAAGACTGACATGCAAGGTGGGGGGCTTATTAGCAGTTATCCTACAACCTAACCCATCCCAGGCAAAATGTATCCCTACCCATTCTCATTCCCTGCAATGATGCATCATATCCCCCCCATTGTACTCCCCTCCTTCCCTCAGTAATTTGCTGTCTCTACCCAATACAGCTTTTTCTCCCCCCCCCCCAGAACTGCAATGCGTCTGTCTGCTTGGCAGTTATCCAGCAATTTAACCCATCCCATGCCAAATGTAACCCAAACCTTTCTCTTTCCCTGCAGTAATGCCTCATCTTCCTACCCCCCCATTGTACTCCCCCCTTCCCTCAGTAATGCATTGTCTTCTACCCAATACAGCTTTTTCTCCCCCCCCCAGAACTGCAATGCGTCTATCTGCTGGGCCATGCCAAATGTAACCCAACCCTTTCTTTTTCCCTGCAGTGATGCATCATATCCCCCCATTGTACTTGCCCCCCTTCCCTTAAGTAATGCATTGTCTCTATGCTTATACCCCCCGCCCAGCACCGCAATGGGTCTATGTGCTGAGCATCCTATCCCACATTGCACTCTCTCTCTGCTTGCCCACTAAACAAACCAAACCCCCTTATTATACCCCCTACTCTAAATGATAAGGATATTAGAAGTCACTGAGTATCACTCATGTATTATATGGGAGGAGGCAGATTAATACCTTTATCGAACTCAAGAGACTCTAAACTGACATTCTTTTACATATATATATAAAATGTGTTTCTAATATGCTGAACATGATACAGCTCAGGCTAAAGCCAAATAACTGTTTTCTTTGATGTGTTTTTTTTTCCAGCCAACTTGTTGCCCCTGGATAAGGGAGTGGAGTGGAGCAAAAAATTTGAACTCACAGAGAGAATTGTAGAGGCTGAGCCAATTGTAAATTCATCTGACTTTATCTACCCCATTTTTGTGTTCAGGTAATCAGCCTTTATATTATAAGGATTACAGTACCATTCTGTTCTCAACCTTCCTATGTAAATACAGCTGTATCAAAACAAACACAGGATTTCGTGTCTCCTTTTTTGCAAACATGTTCTTCAGTATCTGACGTCCTCTCTCAGAAAAATCCTTCATTCTCGGGGCCAGAGTCTGTGCAGTTCTCTCCTCTCTCCCCTCTCCTGCTCCCCCCTCCCATAAGAATTCATAAAACTCACTCCCCCCTCCCTTAGGAATGTGTAATCTGAGCTAGCAACGGCTAGAGCTACAGCAGGAAGCTATGATGACCAAGCTAAAATGGCAGCTGCAATCTTAAACAAACGGAAGGAGCTTCTAAGGTTGTTTACTCAGGTATGGTAATGCTTTCTGCAGAATTAATATATTGTTCAGCAGTGAGGGGAGGGGGAGGAAGGAGAAGGGAGGGGGAGAAAGGAACCAACTGAGCAGGCTCAAGCCAAGCCTTGGAAGTTTAAGCTGAGAGAAGGAAGTCTGATACTGAAGAACATGCATACAGGAACTCAGAGAAGCATTACTGTGAGCTGTTTTAGCTGTATTTGCATAGGGTTTTCTGATAAAGTTTACTGAGTTTTAATCTTCCCTTCTCCTTAAAGTCTAAACAAGAGAGGGAAAAACGCAGGGAAGAGTAACATCTGGGGGGAGCTGCCCTTTAGGAAATAGCCAACCCGCTGATTATATTCAACCTTGAAAACAATCAAGCCAAGATGCCAATTACCACAGTGCATGTTTTACCATTACAAAACAAGGCATTGTGGGGAATGTGTTTTGACTGGATTGAGTGTTGACTACTAACTAACTCTGGAAAGGGGGGAGGAGGAGTGCCTTGGGCTGAAGAGAGAGTGATGGGTTTCTGGATCTTTCATAATGGCTCGTTTTATTGTGTAGAGATCATATTCTGCACATTATTCTCCTGGGATCTCTCTCTGTAAAGCACAACATTGCCTTTCTGCAGCTATTGGTTGGTAAAATAATAAATATTATTTGAGAGGATGAGGAAGGAGTAAATGACTATTTCATGACTCTTTTTCCCGACTCATTTCCCTTGCACGTTCCCTTGATGTCTCTAGTATAAAGAAAGGACTGCCAAACGAGGAGATGCCAATGATAAAAAAGCTGCTTGAAACGGCCAGAGACCTGACAGGTACAGTATAGTGTGGGATACATTTCTCATCTGCTGCAAAGAGTATAACCAACGGCACAAAATTAGAACTAAACACTGCAAAATTATCATGTAAAACTTCTTCTGAACACTTGTAAAATTTAATTTTTTTTCTACCTAGTTTTCAAAACATTATCAACTGCTACACTTGATATAATGAATCTGATAAAAACAGTGCCCCCTGCTGTTTGCTTCAGCTAAATAACCAGTTGTCAGAAAACTAAGGGATTCTGCCATGATTTTTAATGTTACCTTTTTTTTCTAAATGACACTGTTACACAGCAAATAATTCCCTCTGCCATTTAACCTTTTATTCTTCAACCAACAAATGTATTTGTAGCTGTAATATTGGTGTGTAGGCGCCATCTCAGTGCCTTGTGCCTGAGTCTGAGCTTTCAGCCAGCGCTACACATTAGAACTGCTTTCAGCTAACCTATTGTTTCTCCTACTCCCATGTAACTGGAGGAGTCCCAAGCCGGACTTGTATTTCTTACTATTGAGTGCTATTCTGATACCTACTGGGAGCTGCTATCTTGCTCCCTTCCCATTGTTCTGCTGATTGGCTGCTGGGGGTGAGGGGGGGGGATAACACTCCAACTTGCAGCACAGCAGTAAAGTGTGCCTGAGTCTGAGCTTTCAGAAGGAGCCAGCGCTACACATTAGAACTGCTTTTAGCTAACCTATTGTTTCTCCTACTCAGTGTACTTTCCTCTGTTGCAGAAATTGGGTTTCTCCTTATTGGATGCTAATCTCATGTTTACCACTTGGTGGGGCATGGGACATTTAGCAATGCAAACGATTTCTGAATTTGCTTTTTGCTGCAATACAGAAATCTTCCCCTTCAGGAAACCTGCTTTTTGGAAGGGTAAGAGGGGCTAAGTGTCAGAGATCATTGCCTCTAATTGTATATAATATATTTGAGCCTAAATTCTTACTGCCTTTCACTGTATGTAATGTATTTTAGGCACCACTGCCCTCTGTCTCTCACTGTATTTAATGTATTTTGGAAGCCACTACTTCTGCCCCTCACTGTATAATGTATTTAGGATCTGGACTTATTGTTCATAAAAGTCAGCGTACCATTTTTAGTGTAAACTGTGAGTATATACTGTATCTATATTTCCTTTACTGAACAAGGTAACTAAGGCTAATGGCACATGAGGCAGTTTTTACACAGTGTATTTTAGCTGTCAAAAAAAGATGCCTGAAGCCACCCTAAATGATTGGGAGGTAGTTTTACCCACTCACTAAAATTCAGGACAGTACCAGCAGTGCTATTAGTCCTTGGGGTCACTATCAGTTCAGCCAGCTGAAACCTTCAACTGTCTTGTTACCTGCCCATTCTTCTGCTGATCATCTGCTGGGGGTGGGGGAAGGGGGGGGTGATATAACTTAAATTTTTTGTGCTGCAGTAAGGGCTGTGACACGGGGGAGATTAGTCGCCATGCGACAAATCTTCCTTGTCACGGGCGACTAATCTCCCCGAAATGCCATCCCACCGGCTAGAATGTAAATTGCCGGTGGGATGGCATACGCGGCACGGTGATTTGGCGAAATTGCCAAAGTTGCCTTGAGATGAAACTTCGTTGATTTTGGTTCCGCGTAAGCGACTAATCTCCCCGTGTGTCACAGCCCTTAAGAAAGAGTTTTTTTCCAAGCACAAATCACATGGCTGAGGCCACCTGGGAAACTAATAATATGTCTAGACCCCTTCAAATTTCAATAAAATTTGCTCTCATAAAATACAGATTTCAGTGCAGGATTCTGCTGGGGCTGCACTATTAACTGATGTCTTTAAGCTAATAAGCTGATTTGTTTTGTTTTAAACCTGATTTTTGAACCTGTCTTGACCTACTATATGGACATAGGAGCTAAAGTGCATAAATAAGTAGCACCGTACCTGTGCAAGTTAGCGTTATATCAGTGATGCAGTTCAGTAATGCAGGCAGGTTGGTAACAGTTGACCATCTTTATTTCTTACGCACAGAGACTCGCTTCCCAGTCTCCTCCCACTATTTCCCAAGGTATAACATTCCAACATCATTCAAACGCATATAATTTTATAAAACATAACACAGCTTATGCACATACATAACAGTTAGCACCTGTGTTAGTAAATAAACCCTATGTTTGTCAGATAACACAATCATTTGCTCTTCACAGAGATCTTTCCTATTGTGGTTCTGACCCATAAGACCAGTGGGAATCTGAGAGAAATGAAGGATAAGTTTAACAACATGGGGGTGGAGCGAATCTTTGCCCTTGATAATTTCACCCCAGAAGATCACATCAAAACCAGAGGGCGGCACGAGGAGGTGCTGAAGTTCTTCTGTGAAATTATTAATGATATAGAGTTTCACATGGAGAGAGCGAAGGATCCTCCGGAGCAAAAGAGGAGAGAAAGGAAGAAAAGGTTGATCAATTTTATTCATGAAAGGGAAATTAAGAAGAAAGACGAGGAGCTGGGAAGGCAGCGAATGCGAGAAAGGAAGCTGCAGGAAGAAATACATGAAATAAGAAAATAATAATAATAAAATAATTTGCTGATATCCTGAGTGAGTTATAGTCCCTATATATAAGCACAGCGCTCGCTAGGGGCATTGTCTGGGCAGCAACCGGAGTGCCGGCTCTATTAGCCCCAAGCCCTGGTGGGGAGTCAGTGTTGCAATACTGTGCCCTTTATCAGGGTTAATAAGTCATTGAGTTTAAACAGATTCACAGGCCAAATCATTCTATAAGATATAACTACTCTTGGCATGAATAAAAATGCAACTACAAATCACACTCGACTCCTGTGTGAGTTTGTGTAGCAATGGTATAACTGGCTGGTTGTGGTATCTCCATATCTCACATACATGGGGGTGAGGGGTCCCATAAAGTGGGGAGAGAAGTGGTTGGGTGCAACTAGGAACAGGTCTGTGTGGAGGGGCAGCAGGACTCTCCCATGTGTTTAATTGGGAATATTGGGTATCACAACCAAATTCTCATGGTGGTCCAAAGAGTCAAGCCAATAGATTTTTATGTTTGTGTTTCCATCAGGAGCCTTGAGAGCTCCTTTTCTCCTAATATGTCACAATGTACCTATGGTAGCCCCAGGGCAAGAGCTGCTGTACATCGGCCTCATGTAGTATCCACTGTTCCCAGGTCAGATAGACAAACTGTTTTTCCTTAAAGGGGTTGTAAACGCACCACCTGGTGGTAAAAGTGGTATTGCAGCTGAATGTTTTTTGGGGGGTTTTTCTAGTGACAAGAAGTTTTTTTATTTTGAAAGATTTTCTTGATTGATTTTATGCAAACAAAGATATTGAGGAAAGAGTAGAAATAAAGAGAAAAGATAATAAAAGGTGGTGGTGGGCGTTCCAATGTCATTACATGACTACATTACTAAGGTTTCTTAGACAACCAATTGGATATGTTAATATGCCATATTCCTTGTTCGTGGGTCTGCCAGCCAGCGGTTCCAGATTTTCTCGAATTTGGCTGGGGACCCTCATGCCAGGTAGGTGAGTTTCTGCCGTGGAAGTGTGTCATCCACCAACTTGATCCAAAATCCCAGGGTAGGCAGCTCTGCGGCTTTCCAAGTCAGTAAGATGGCCTCCCTAGCGTAGTGCAGGAACTGTTGTTACTGGAGGATAAAGTAAGGCCTTCGGTATATCCCAGTAGGCAGATTGCGGGCGTCCAAATGTTTGGAAATCCCAGTGAGGACTTAACATAGGTAAGTATCGTGACCCAGAACTGCTGAATTTTGGGGCAGTCCCAGAACACATGAAAGTAGTTGTCCTGGTCTAGGTCACATTTCACACACACATCTGGGTAGCCCGGATATGTTTGTGCCAGCCTGTGTAGGGTTAAGTACACTCTATTGAGAAATTTTATGTGAATGTAGTGGTCTCTTGTGGCTATGTTAATTTCAGGTATTTGTTCAAGTATATCTTCCCAGGTTTCCTCATCTAGCTGAGGGAAGACCTGGGCCCATTTTAGCCTAATATGGTTTACAGAATCAAAGTTGCTTTGTAATAGAATAGCATAGAACCAGCTGAGCGGTTTGGAGAGATTGAACCTATGGAGATAGCGTTCAAGAGTGCTTTCCGCAATAGTGGGGGGTCCCCTAGGTGTGGCAAGAAGTTTATATTAATTATTCCCTGGTATTTATATGGCACATTGTCACAGTACATTATATTGTACATAATCACATTAGCCCCTGCCCCTGTCTTAGTGACAAAATGAGAAAGAAACCTGATACATAAAAGTGCTCTCTGCAGTTCAGCACTGCCTAGAAACCTAATTTCAGTTTTAAAGAAATTACTTTTATCACTGGGGAGCTCAGTGAACAAACATTTATAGATATAAGACATAAGATATATAAGATGTATAAGATATAAGACCATAGTTGTACAGGTTGGGTAGGTGCTGATTATCATGAACATAATTATTAGAAGTAAAATATCACCTACTGATAAAGTGGTGGCTCTGTGCCTTAATGTAGATCATGGAATTTCAAGATTACTATTACTATTATTTTTTAATGCTGCTCACTATTCTTATGACAAAATAGTGTTGTAATAATAATCTCTATAATGCATTTATGCATCATGTAATTAATTTACCAACAGAATTTCATGCTGAATGTTAGTGGAAGCCAGCATAGGGAATGGTAGCGTGGCATGGTAGAAGAGTATTGCTCAGTGGATCAAATCAGGAGAATGTAGAGCAAGTGATGCCTTTTATTGGCTAACTTAAATTATAAAATGCAAGCTTTTGGGACAACTGAAGCCTGATAGCCCATGTTGTCAGCTGATTTGTAGATTTGTCTATATCCCTGCAATAACTGAGGTAAGAACTCTTGTTAAGGGAAAGCAAACAACCCCAGAGTATATTGTACCACTACATGCTCCATTTACAGTGCCACGATGGCATATGTAAATGGAGTTCTAAATACAAAATTAAAAAGAAAAATTCACCAGAAACATATTTATTTTATGGGCAAAAATTCAACTGATTTGGAAAGCCTAATGTTTCCTGAATGAGCCAATACCTGATATGTATAGTTTCATGGAGATTTATTACTTCTATAGATCAAAAACTCCCAGCAGTACATTACCACATTTTCAAAGCATTACAGCAGAATACGGCATACTTAAGATTTCAAAGAAAAAAATCCTGGAACATTAGGTTTCCCCCAGGAAACCATATATTTTTAAAAAGTACACATTCTGCCGAATCCAAAATGGGTAACCGTGTCTTTCTATTTCTAAGTACCAAACAGCAATGCTTTCCTGAATTTAGCAGTTTCTTTAAAAAATTATTCATTTCCAGAATTCCTTTTGTTTGTTTTTATCTGTATGAGGCAGTCTCCTCAACCTTAATGATTTGTTTTTTAAAAAACAAATTATGAAATTTGACAAAAATGGCCTCAATGCTTCCACTTTCAAGAAAACATCCTAAATATGAAAGCCAAGGGTCCACTGAATAGTTTGATACCCATTGTACATAGGATTACTAAAGTATCTGGCATTTAGACACCCCAAAAGGAAGTTAGTTCATACAAATTGCCCCGGAGATCTCTTTAGCTACTGAAAGTGTAACACATTTACTGCCTTTTTGTGGGGTAAAAATACAAACAAATTAAAAAAAAAATTACATTGACCCCCAAAACCATATATTTTTTGAAAGTACACATTTGGGTGAATTCAAAACAGGCACCCATGTCTTTCTACTTTAAACTACAGAGTCTCAGTGCTTTCCCAAAATTGGCGGTTTTGATGAAATACCTGAAAATGTCATCAAACCTTCCACTTTCAAGCAACTTATCTTCCACATAGCATTGGGTACCAAGAAAAAACATCCTAAATATGAAAGCCAAGGGTCCACTGAACAGTTTGATGCCCATTGTGCATGGGATTACTAAAGTATCTGGCATTTAGAGACCCCAAAAATAAGTTAGTGCATACAAAGTGCATACGCTGCAACATAAACTCCCGGTATTTGTATTATGTGTCATAGGACCCCCGAACAGTACAGAGACCCTAGAAAACTATAAATTTTCCAAAAGTATGCATTCTGAGAAAAAAATGGGTAAATACACAGGTAATAAGCTGAGACTTATTAATGTTTATGGGCCTCAGACTGAGCTTGGGAGAAAAAACTTTTTGAAGGAAATTCAGCCGTATCTCCATACCTTCGCTTTAGTTATCATGGCTGGTGACTTCAATTAGGTCCTTAGAGCAAATGATAGGTCAAGGCTTTCTTTTGATAAATATAAAAGTAATTTAACAAAAAAACATACTCCAGCAGGCAGACTTGGTCGATGCCTTTGCCAGTGGTGGTAGGGTGGCAAAGCACACTTGACTTTTGTATGGCTGGGGGAGATCTTTACATTGACTGAGGATATCTTGGTTAATTACTCTGACCACTTCACCTTGTCTTGTCTGTTGGGGGTCTCCTCTGTTCCAGGAAAAGGTAGAGGGTTATGGAGATTGAGTTAAGATTCCCTAGAGAGTGAGTTTGTGTGGCACTCCTTTATTGTGAGTTGACAAAGCTTGTGTTTTTCGGCTCAATGTCTCAGAGTTGGAGGAGGCTAAGAAGTAATTCTGCACTTTCTTCTGCAGACTATCTGTTATTAGGGAGGGAAACTAATATAAGAAGTACCTTGCCCTACAAAGAACGCTTGAATCCTTGATTTCAGTTGCAGCGGCGGGGGGGGGGGGAAGTTTCCAGACTAAAGCTTCAGATCAAATAGTATCAGTATAGTCGTTAGGGGTCCTTGGTTCCTGGGAAGGATTATGGGGGATTCCATTCCCACAAATCCTTTTTGGAATTGCAGGGAAGCTGTGAAGAATGAAATTAAATGTGGGTTTGAGGAAATCTCAGGGTGGGATGCTGGGAGTTGTTGAAACCTACTATGTCGATTTGTTTGGAAGTATGGTTTTGGTTAGGGGAAGAATGAAAGCTTTTCTGGAGGGAACCCTATGCCCATGTCTGAAGAATGTGGATTTTTCACTGTTGATTGAGGAAATTGCAGAGGATGAGGACAAAAAGTGATTGAACAGCTGAGATTGAAGAAAGTCAAGATGGACTAACAGCCGAAATTTACAAAACTTCTAAAGAACTTTTGACTCCAATTCTTGTGGAGGTCTTTAGAGATTGCCTGGGAACAGGCATATTGCCTCCCTACATGAGAATATCCTCTTTGGTGTTAGTATTCAAGGGCAAGGATTCTACAGATGTCAAGAATTGGAGGCCTGTTGCCCTCTTGAATATGGATAGAAAGTTTTTGGCTAAGGTTTTTCTTTTTACGCTTGTTTTACTTTCAGGCACGTAATTGTCCCTGAGCAGTTCTGCACAGTGAAAGGGCAGAACCCCTTTGGGGCAGTCTTGTCTGTATGAGAAGTGCTTGAAACATGTAAAGCCCAAAATAGGGGGAAGTGTGTGATAGGCCTTGACCAGGCTCAGGCTTTAATAGGGTGAAACATAATTATCTGTGGGCAACCTTTTGGAAGTATGGCATCCTGGACCAATTTATTCATTGGCTTTCTGTTTTGTAAAGGGAGAGTGAGATCTTCCCACTTGTCAATGGGTGGTGAGGTGATACCTTTGAAGCTGGGATCACCACACCACAGTCAGGTTTGCCCCCTGAGTCCACTGCTCTGTCTTTGCGATTGACCCATTTTTTCATGGCGTTCAGGATTTGGATTTTGATGGTTTCCAGGTTTCCTGTTGCCTGCCCCGAAGCTGGTAGCCTACATGGATGATGTCTCGGTTGTCATCTCTCGCCATGAAGAGGTTTGAATGTTGACATGGATCGGAAATTACTCAGAGGCCTCAGGCTCTCTGTTCAGTGCTGATAAGTTGGAAGCTTTCTGGACCTCGGATGATGAGCGGAACTTTCCTCTCCCTGATTTCCTTTCTTATGGGGGGGGAGAATCTGTATGGACAGAGGTTGGACATTGGAATCTGACTATCCTATGGAGGGAGGATTGGGTAGATTTGGTTTTGGTGTGGATCAGGGTTTTTGTAATCTATGTAAATAGTCCTGCCCTGCGTTATGGCTGTATGGAGCCTTTTTGTAGAGCATCGTGCCCTTAGGCTATTAAAAGATATATTACATGAGAACTCATTTACTAACAAAGGGCAAGATGCAAAGTGCTCTATCTATCATCTATCTATCTATCTATCTATCTATCTATCTACCTGTCTGTCTGTCTGTCTGTCTGTCTATCTACCTGTCTATCTACCTGTCTATCTATCTACCTGTCTGTCTGTCTGTCTATCTATCTATCTATCTATCTATCTATCTATCTATCTATCTATCTATCTATCTATCTATCTATCTATCTATGTATCTATCTATCTATCTACCTGTCTGTCTGTCTATCTACCTGTCTATCTACCTGTCTATCTATCTATCTATCTATCTATCTATCTATCTATCTATCTATCTACCTGTCTGTCTGTCTATCTACCTGTCTATCTATCTATCTATCTATCTATCCATCCATCTATTCATATGTAGTCATTAAATACATGTTAGTCACAGCACCAAATCATGTCTTTGCCTTTCTTGCTGTGTCAGTGCTGTGTGGGGGATTCATGTGTTTGTGTTACTTTTACTTTCACATTCCCTATATATAAAGGCACCGTCTCTCTCAGTTCTGCGTCTATTCACCTCGGGGCACAGAGTCCGGTTACTGGGAAGGAAAATGGAAAAAATCACTCGACTGACGGATTCGATTAAAAACTTCAGCTTGGCTGACTGCGCCGCAGGGAATCAGGGCTACGACCGGGTCCTCCTCCAGCTCTTTGGGTTTTTGGGACACGGCAAATCCTCCTTCATCAACACCTGCAAGTACGTCTTGGAAGATGGCGAGTACCGGAACTATACAGACTCCAAAAGATCACAAGGCAGCGACACTAAAGACAGAATAACGTATCCGCTGACCCACACCCTGACGCTGGTGGACAACCGCGGCTGCTCAAAAATGGATGATTATGAGACGGCAGAAATATTTGCTCAGCTTGGTAAGTCCATGGCTGAATCTATACATTATACACAGGCAATAGGCACATATATATATATACTGACTGGCCAATGGGTCCATATGTGACTGGTTCCATACTCATCTTGTCCAACCAATTCTTCATTCTCCTACATCCCCCCCACAAGTAATGGATAGTCTGATCCTCTGTCCTGTAATCCAGTGATCAACTCAATACATAATGAGGTTCCTAGACGTTCTCCTCACATCATCTGTCCCATAAGTCAGGGCTGTCCAAATTTTTACAAGCCATGGGCCCATTATATCTCATACAATGCATTCGAGGGCCAGATTATATTAAAATGGTAATGCCTAATGATAATGACTTGAGTCTCCATACTTGAAGCCTACTATTAAATAAAGTAAACGTTAATTAAACCGAATAGGGCTGTTCTGCCCCCAATAAGGGGTAATTATATCTTAGTTGGGATCAAGTACAGGTACTGTTTTATTATTACAGAGAAAAGGGAATCATTTAACCATGAAATAAACCCAATAGGGCTGTTCTGCCCCCAATAAGGGGTAATTATATCTTAGTTGGGATCAAGTACAGGTACTGTTTTATTATTACAGAGAAAAGGGAATCATTTAACCATTAAATAAACCCAATAGGGCTGTTCTGCCCCAATAAGGGGTAATTATATCTTAGTTGGGATCAAGTACAGGTACTGTTTTATTATTACAGAGAAAAGGGAATCATTTAACCATTAAATAAACCCAATAGGGCTGTTCTGCCCCAATAAGGGGTAATTATATCTTAGTTGGGATCAAGTACAGGTACTGTTTTATTATTACAGAGAAAAGGGAATCATTTAACCATTAAATAAACCCAATAGGGCTGTTCTGCCCCCAATAAGGGGTAATTATATCTTAGTTGGGATCAAGTACAGGTACTGTTTTATTATTACAGAGAAAAGGGAATCATTTAACCATTAAATAAACCCAATAGGGCTGTTCTGCCCCAATAAGGGGTAATTATATCTTAGTTGGGATCAAGTACAGGTACTGTTTTATTATTACAGAGAAAAGGGAATCATTTAACCATTAAATAAACCCAATAGGGCTGTTCTGCCCCCAATAAGGGGTAATTATATCTTAGTTGGGATCAAGTACAGGTACTGTTTTATTATTACAGAGAAAAGGGAATCATTTAACCATTAAATAAACCCAATAGGGCTGTTCTGCCCCCAATAAGGGGTAATTATATCTTAGTTGGGATCAAGTACAGGTACTGTTTTATTATTACAGAGAAAAGGGAATCATTTAACCATTAAATAAACCCAATAGGGCTGTTCTGCCCCAATAAGGGGTAATTATATCTTAGTTGGGATCAAGTACAGGTACTGTTTTATTATTACAGAGAAAAGGGAATCATTTAACCATTAAATAAACCCAATAGGGCTGTTCTGCCCCCAATAAGGGGTAATTATATCTTAGTTGGGATCAAGTACAGGTACTGTTTTATTATTACAGAGAAAAGGGAATCATTTAACCATGAAATAAACCCAATAGGGCTGTTCTGCCCCAATAAGGGGTAATTATATCTTAGTTGGGATCAAGTACAGGTACTGTTTTATTATTACAGAGAAAAGGGAATCATTTAACCATTAAATAAACCCAATAGGGCTGTTCTGCCCCCAATAAGGGGTAATTATATCTTAGTTGGGATCAAGTACAGGTACTGTTTTATTATTACAGAGAAAAGGGAATCATTTAACCATTAAATAAACCCAATAGGGCTGTTCTGCCCCCAATAAGGGGTAATTATATCTTAGTTGGGATCAAGTACAGGTACTGTTTTATTATTACAGAGAAAAGGGAATCATTTAACCATTAAATAAACCCAATAGGGCTGTTCTGCCCCAATAAGGGGTAATTATATCTTAGTTGGGATCAAGTACAGGTACTGTTTTATTATTACAGAGAAAAGGGAATCATTTAACCATTAAATAAACCCAATAGGGCTGTTCTGCCCCAATAAGGGGTAATTATATCTTAGTTGGGATCAAGTACAGGTACTGTTTTATTATTACAGAGAAAAGGGAATCATTTAACCATGAAATAAACCCAATAGGGCTGTTCTGCCCCCAATAAGGGGTAATTATATCTTAGTTGGGATCAAGTACAGGTACTGTTTTATTATTACAGAGAAAAGGGAATCATTTAACCATTAAATAAACCCAATAGGGCTGTTCTGCCCCCAATAAGGGGTAATTATATCTTAGTTGGGATCAAGTACAGGTACTGTTTTATTATTACAGAGAAAAGGGAATCATTTAACCATTAAATAAACCCAATAGGGCTGTTCTGCCCCCAATAAGGGGTAATTATATCTTAGTTGGGATCAAGTACAGGTACTGTTTTATTATTACAGAGAAAAGGGAATCATTTAACCATTAAATAAACCCAATAGGGCTGTTCTGCCCCCAATAAGGGGTAATTATATCTTAGTTGGGATCAAGTACAGGTACTGTTTTATTATTACAGAGAAAAGGGAATCATTTAACCATTAAATAAACCCAATAGGGCTGTTCTGCCCCCAATAAGGGGTAATTATATCTTAGTTGGGATCAAGTACAGGTACTGTTTTATTATTACAGAGAAAAGGGAATCATTTAACCATGAAATAAACCCAATAGGGCTGTTCTGCCCCCAATAAGGGGTAATTATATCTTAGTTGGGATCAAGTACAGGTACTGTTTTATTATTACAGAGAAAAGGGAATCATTTAACCATGAAATAAACCCAATAGGGCTGTTCTGCCCCCAATAAGGGGTAATTATATCTTAGTTGGGATCAAGTACAGGTACTGTTTTATTATTACAGAGAAAAGGGAATCATTTAACCATTAAATAAACCCAATAGGGCTGTTCTGCCCCCAATAAGGGGTAATTATATCTTAGTTGGGATCAAGTACAGGTACTGTTTTATTATTACAGAGAAAAGGGAATCATTTAACCATTAAATAAACCCAATAGGGCTGTTCTGCCCCCAATAAGGGGTAATTATATCTTAGTTGGGATCAAGTACAGGTACTGTTTTATTATTACAGAGAAAAAGGAAATAGTTTTTAAAAAATGTAATTATTTGATTAAAATGGAGTCTATGGGAGATAGCCATTCTGTAATTAACAGATAACAGATCTGATGGCTTTGCTCTAGTAGTGAGTTGTAGCAAAGGAAGGGCTAATTTGGAAAAGATGAAGAAAGATTGACATGCAAGGTGGGGGGGCTTATTAGCAGTTATCCTACAACCTAACCCATCCCATGCCAAATGGAACCCTACCCATTCTATTTCCCTGCAATGATGCATCATATCTCCCCTCCATTGTATTCCCCCCTTCCCTCAGTAATGTGCTGTCTCTACCTAATACAGAATATTCTCCCCCCACCCCCAGCACCACAATGCGTCTGTCTGCTTAGCAGTTATCCAACAACTTAACCCATCCCATGCCAAATGTAACCCAACCCTTTCTATTTCCCTGCAGTGATGCCTCATCTTCCTACCCCCCCATTGTACTCCCCCCTTCCCTTGGGATTGTGTTGTCTCTATTTGATGCAACCTATTCCCCCCCCAGCACCGCAATGCGTCTATCTGTTGAGCATCCTATCCCACATAGCAATCTCTCTCTGCTTGCCCACTAAACAAACCAAACCCCCTTATTATACCCCCTACTGTAAATGATAAGGATATTAGCAGTCACTGAGGGGTTCTGTGCCCATATAAAGGCACAAGGCTGCAGGCTGAGTTATACAGGGAACTCTGAGTATCACTCATGTATTATAAGGATAATGTACCCCCTACTGTAAATGATAAGGATATTAGCAGTCACTGAGGGGTTCTGTGCCCATATAAAGGCACAAGGCTGCAGGCTGAGTTATACAGGGAACTCTGAGTATCACTCATGTATTATAAGGGATAATGTACCCCCTACTGTAAATGATAAGGATATTAGCAGTCACTGAGGGGTTCTGTGCCCCCCATATAAAGGCACAAGGCTGCAGGCTGAGTTATACTGGGAACTCTGAGTATCACTCATGTATTATAAGGGATAATGTACCCCCTACTGTAAATGATAAGGATATTAGCAGTCACTGAGGGGTTCTGTGCCCATATAAAGGCACAAGGCTGCAGGCTGAGTTATACAGGGAACTCTGAGTATCACTCATGTATTATAAGGGATAATGTACCCCCTACTGTAAATGATAAGGATATTAGCAGTCACTGAGGGGTTCTGTGCCCCCCATATAAAGGCACAAGGCTGCAGGCTGAGTTATACAGGGAACTCTGAGTATCACTCATGTATTATAAGGGATAATGTACCCCCTACTGTAAATGATAAGGATATTAGCAGTCACTGAGGGGTTCTGTGCCCATATAAAGGCACAAGGCTGCAGGCTGAGTTATACAGGGAACTCTGAGTATCACTCATGTATTATAAGGGATAATGTACCCCCTACTGTAAATGATAAGGATATTAGCAGTCACTGAGGGGTTCTGTGCCCATATAAAGGCACAAGGCTGCAGGCTGAGTTATACAGGGAACTCTGAGTATCACTCATGTATTATAAGGGATAATGTACCCCCTACTGTAAATGATAAGGATATTAGAAGTCACTGAGTATCACTCATGTATTATATGGGAGGAGGCAGATTAAAACCTTTATCGAACTCAAGAGACTCTAAACTGACATTTTTTCACATTGATATTTTTTGGTCTTGATCTTCATTATAAAGCTATATAAAATGCCTAATAAATAAAATGTGTTTTTAATATGCTGAATATGATACAGCTCAGGCTAAAGCCAAATAACTTTTTTCTTTGATGTGTTTTGTTTCCAGCCAACTTGTTGCCCCTGGATAAAAGAGTTGAGTGGAGCAGAGGATTTGGGCTCACAGACAGAATTATAGAGGCTGAGACAGTTGTAAAATCATCTGACTTTATCTACCCCATCTTTGTGTTCAGGTAAGCAGCCTTTCTATTATAAGGATTATAGATCTCTTAGCCTTTAAAGGAGAAGGAAAGTTCCCAATAGATTAGCCACAATAGGCCAAGCTAGAAAGCAATATTTATTCCATAGAATGTTTATCATACAGTCCTAGAAGCTCTCTGTTTAAGAAAGCAGCGGCCATTTTAGCTTAGTGTGACATCAATTCCTGCCTGCATCTCTGTGCTCTGGGCTCAGATTACAACAGAGAGAGGAGGGGGAGGAAGGAGAATGGAAGGGGAGAAAGGAGCAAACTGAGCAGGCTCAAGCCCGAGCCCTGGAGGTTTGAGCTGAGAGGTGGAAGTCTGATACTGAAGACCATGTGTACAGAATAGAAGGAAAACTCAGAGCAGCATTACTGTGTCTATGGCTGTATTTACATAGGCTTTTCTGAAAAGTTTACTTAGTTTTAACCATTCCATCTCCTTAAAGTCTAAACAAGAGAGGGGAAAACACAGGGCAGAGTAACATCTGGGGGAGCTGCCCTTTATCAAATGGCCAACCAGCTGATTACATTCAACCTTGGAAACAATGTAGCTGAAGTCTCCTCAAGCCGAGACGCCAGTTCCCACAGTGCATTGCATGGTCTACCATTAACAAACCCAAGGCATTGTGGGAAATGTGAGTTGTCATTTCTGGAAAGGGGGGAGGAGGAGTGCCATGGGGTGAAGAGAGAGTGATGGGTTTCTGGATCTTTCATAATGGCTCATTTTATTGTGAAGAGATCATATTCTGCACATTATTCTCCTGGGATCTCTCTCTGTAAAGCACAACATTACCTTTCTGCAGCTATTGGTTGGTAAAATAATAAATATTATTTGAGAGAATGGGGGAGCAGTAAATTACCATTTCATTTTTTTCCCTACTCATTTCCCTTGCATGTTCCCTTGATGTCTCTAGTATAAAGCAAGGAATGGCCAACCAGGAGATGCCAATGATACAAGAGCTGCTTGAAACGGCCAGAGACCTGACAGGTACAGTATAGTGTGGGCTGCATTTCTCATCTGCTGCACAGAGTATAACCAACGGCACAAATTCAGAACTAAACACTAAACAACTGCTACACTTGCTATAATAAATATGATACAACAGTGCCCCCTGCTGT
Organism: Xenopus tropicalis; assembly: GCF_000004195.4. NCBI lineage: Eukaryota > Metazoa > Chordata > Amphibia > Anura > Pipidae > Xenopus > Xenopus tropicalis. The sequence continues at coordinate 8,901,458 of NC_030685.2, read as the reverse complement.
TTGGTTCATCTAAATAACCAGTTGTCAGCAAATTAAGGGATTCTGCCATGATATTTATGGGGCACTTTTTATTTCTAAATGACACTGTTACACAGCAAATAATTCCCTCTGCCATTTAACCTTTTATTCTTCAACCAACAAATGTATTTGTAGCTGTAATATTGGTGTGTAGGCGCCATCTCAGTGCCTTGTGCCTGAGTCTGAGCTTTCAGCCAGCGCTACACATTAGAACTGCTTTCAGCTAACCTATTGTTTCTCCTACTCCCATGTAACTGGAGGAGTCCCAAGCCGGACTTGGATTTCTTACTATTGAGTGCTATTCTGATACCTACTGGGAGCTGCCATCTTGCTCCCTTCCCATTGTTCTGCTGATCGGCTGCTGGGGGGGGGGTATCACTCCAACTTGCAGCGCAGCAGTAAAGTGTGCCTGAGTCTGAGCTTTCAGAAGGAGCCAGCGCTACACATTAGAACTGCTTTCAGCTAACCTATTGTTTCTCCTACTCCCATGTAACTGGAGGAGTCCCAAGCCGGACTTGGATTTCTTACTATTGAGTGCTATTCTGATACCTACTGGGAGCTGCTATCTTGCTCCCTTCCCATTGTTCTGCTGATCGGCTGCTGGGGGGAGGGGGGGATATCACTCCAACTTGCAGCGCAGCAGTAAAGTGTGCCTGAGTCTTTCAGAAGGAGCCAGTGCTACACATTAGAACTGCTTTCAGCTAACCTATTGTTTCTCCTACTCCAGTATATTTTCCCCAGTTGTACAAATTAGATTTCTCCTTATTGGATGCTAATCTCAAGTTTACCACTAGGTGGGGCACATGAGCACATTTAGCAATGCAAACAATTTCTGAATTTGCTTTTTCTACAATACTGAAATCTTCCCCAGCCTTCAGAAACCTTCTTTTTTGAAGAGTAAAGGTCCCCATACACATTGAGATTCGCTCACTTGGCGAGATCGCCAAGTGAGCAGATCTTAACCCGATATCCCCACCTACTGGTGGGCGATATCGGGGAGCGTGTAGGGCCAAACAATCGAATTATATTGGTGGCAATGGGGCAGTCGGTTCAGGCCAGATATCGGTCGGGCAGGCCCATTGTTTCTGCCCCTACACGGGCCGATAAGCTGCCGAATTGGTCTAAGGGACCGATATCGGCAGCTACTATCAGCCTGTGTATGGGGAACTTAAAAGGGACTGGGGTGTCACAGATCATTGCCTCTCACTGTATATAATGTATTTGGTAGTGATGAGTGAATTCTTTTGCCAGGCATGGATTCGCCATTGGCGAATTGTTTCGTGAAACTTCTATGAAAATTCACAGCGGAAAAATTTGTTGCGTGCAATTTTTTTGCCCTGCACAAAAAAGGGCGTGGTTGCATCAAATTGGGTGCGGTCACGTCAAAAAAATGTGGGCAACAAAACAATATAGCGCGACAATATAGCGTGTTTTGAAAAATTTTCGCCGTTTCACGAATTTTATGGTGAAGCGAAACGGGACAGATTCGCTTATCACTATTATTATGGCCAAAGTTCTCACTGCCTTTCACTGTATTTAATGTATTTTAGGTGCCACTGCCCTCTGTGTCTGACTGTATTTAATGTATTTTGGGTGCCACTACTTCTGCCCCTCACTGTATAATGTATTTAGGATCTGGACTTATTGTTCATAAAAGTCAATGTACCATTATATCTATTTATCCTTTACTGAACAAAGTAACAGAGGCCAATGGCACATGAGGCAGTTTTTACACAGTGTATCTTAGCTGGCAGAGAGATGCCTGAAGTCACCCTAAATGATTTGGAGGCAGTTTTGCCCATTTACCCACTTGCTAAATTCATGAAAGTACCAGCAGTGCTATAAGCCCATAGCAAATCTTCCCTAGCCTTCAAAAACCTGCTTTTTCGAAGAGTATGTGGGACTGGGGTGTCACAGATCATTGCCTCTCACTGTTTATAATGTTTTTGAGGCCAAAGTTCTCACTGCCTTTCACTGTATTTAATATATTTTAGGTGCCACTGCCCTCTGTCTCTCACTGTATTTAATGTATTTTGAGTGCCACTACTTCTGCCCCTCACTGTATAATGTATTTAGGATCTGGACTTATTGTTCATAAAAGTCAATGTACCATTATATCTATTTATCCTTTACTGAACAAAGTAACAGAGGCCAATGGCACATGAGGCAGTTTTTACACAGTGTATCTTAGCTGGCAGAGAGATGCCTGAAGTCACCCTAAATGATTTGGAGGCAGTTTTGCCCATTTACCCACTTGCTAAATTCATGACAGTACCAGCAGTGCTATAAGCCCATAGCAAATCTTCCCTAGCCTTCAAAAACCTGCTTTTTCGAAGAGTATGTGGGACTGGGGTGTCACAGATCATTGCCTCTCACTGTTTATAATGTTTTTGAGGCCAAAGTTCTCACTGCCTTTCACTGTATTTAATATATTTTAGGTGCCACTGCCCTCTGTCTCTCACTGTATTTAATGTATTTTGAGTGCCACTACTTCTGCCCCTCACTGTATAATGTATTTAGGATCTGAACTTATTGTTCATAAAAGTCAATGTAGCATTATTTACAAGTGCAAACTGTGAGCATATTTTCTCCTTTACTGAACAAGGTATCCGAGGCCAATGGCACATGAGGCAGTTTTTTCACAGTGAGAGATGCCTGAAGCCACCCTAAATGATTGGGAGGCAGTATAGGAAGTTTTGCCCATTTACCCACTCGCTAAATTCATGACAGTTCCAGCTGTGCTATTAGCCCATAGCACATGTTTTCCCTTGACAGAATCCCTTTAATATAATAAGCAGAGAAGCATCTCCAGGTTTTGTCTCTGATCCATTTTATTGTTCTTTTAAACCTGATTTTTGAACCAGCCTTGACCTACTATATGGACATAGGAGCTAAAGTGCATGAGTAATTGCACCTGTGCAAGTTAGCCCCTGTGTTAGTAAATAAACCCTTTGTGTTGTCAGATAACACAATCATTTGCTCTTCATAGGAATCTTTCCTATTGTGGTTCTAACCTATAAGACCAGTGGGAATCTGAGAGAAATGAAGAATAAGTTTACAAACATGGGGGCGGAGCGAATCTTTGCCCTTGATAATTTCACCCCAGAAGATCACATCAAAACCAGAGGGAGGCACGAGGACGTGCTGGAGATTTTCAGCAAAATTATTGAAGATATTAAGTTTCACATGGAGAGAGCGAAGGATCCTCCGGAGCAAATGAGGAGAGAAAGGAAGAAAAGGTTGATCAATTTTATTCATGAAAGGGAAATGAAGAAGAAAGATGAGGAGCTGGGAAGGCAGAGAGAGCGAGAAAAGAGGCTGCAGGAAGAAAAGGAAAAACTTATAAGAGATTTGGAAGAAAAGAAAAGATGTACTATATTATAAACCTGATGGAGTGTTGCTGGGCAGGCCCCCCCTGAAAAAACTAGAAAGGCAGAAAGTGTGTGTTTGTGTATTTTGTATAGGAAACAATTTGCTGATATGTGAGTGAGTTATAGTCCCTATATATAGGCACAGCGCTCGCTAGGGGCATTGTCTGGGCAGCAACCGGAGTGCCGGCTCTATTAGCCCCAAGCCCTGGTGGGGAGTCAGTGTTGCAATGCTGTGCCCTTTATCAGGGTTAATAAGTCATTGAGTTTAAACAGATTCACAGGCCAAATCGTTCTCTAAGATATAATGTTATTACACTTACATTGGTGACACTATGTTATATGGATGCTACAACCTATTGCATTTGCATTAAAGGAAAAGTAACACTAAAAATTCTCCTGATACTTTCCCCGGCTTCTACTTTAGCAGCTACTCTTGGCATGAATAAAAACACAACTACAAATCACAGTCGACTCCTGTGTGAGTTCTTTATTGAGCATCAAAAGAATTGAGAATAAGCCGCAGAATAGAGTTTGTGTAGCAATGGTATAATTGGCTGGTTGTGGTATCTCCATATCTCACATACATGGGGGTGAGGGGTCCCATAAAGTGGGGAGGGAAGTGGTTGGGTGCAACTAGGAAGAGGTCTGTGTGGCGGGGACTAAAACTATCCCATTTGTTTAATTGGGAATATTGGGTATCACAACCCAATTCATTAATCAGGAAATTCCCACAGTGGACCAAAATATCACAATGTAATAGAGCCCACACTCTGGTTGGGGAAACAATACCACTTTGTGCAACAAATGCCCCTAACGGGCACTATGCCCCCAGCAACAGGAGGGGCTCCCAGTGTGGGCGGCCATGTTGTGTTACTGAGATTTTGGTCAGTAGAATTCTCATTGGTGAACTGTTTTCCATGTTTAATTAGGGTTCCTATCAGTTGATCAGCTGGGATTTTCATTGGAGGATTATTCTGCATATTAATTGGCCCTGGAGGGCTGGGGCTCTAATAATAAGCAAACTGGGGCACTAAGTACCATTTGCATGTTAGTGACACAACATGGCCGCCCACACTGGGAGCCCCTCCTGTTGCTGGGGGCATAGTGCCCATTAGGAGCATTTTGGCACAAAATGGTATTGTTTCCCCCAACCAGAGTGTGGGCTCTATTAACCTGCACTTCCAGTGGGGTAAACAATTTTCCACTGATTGGAGACCTTTAAGCAAAGCCATATTGCCACGGGTTCAGATAGGACAATTTTGTAGCACAGAATATATTCTATCAACAAAATGATGAGCCCTTGAAAGTTTGAACTTTCCAGAAGAAATTCTCCTTGAAACTCAAGCACCGACCAACAGGGGGAGCTCATGTTCCTTCTAAATATACAAATGCACACACAGAACACAATCACTGTTTATAGATGTGCCTGTTCTCTTGTAAATAAGTGAGTTCATGTTCATTTATAACCCCCTGGCACAGAAAGTTGTCTCTTGTGGCCCCTTTATGGTGGCCTGAAATTCAAATTCAAAGTGTTGAACTAATAAGGCTTATGCACAATGACAATTGTCTTGATGTTTGGAAGAGTGGTCTGTGGGTAGCCATAAAACAGGCAGCATCTGTGGGCTTGTGTTGGGTGGGTTTGGGCTAGGTCTTATCTGCAAAGGTGGCTCACAAGTGGAATGCAAGCCTAACTACTCAGAAGACCCCAACTTCTCTTTCAAATACACTAAAGAGCCCACCACTTTATGATTTCAGCCCTAACGTCATTAGAAGGGTCAGGTCAGAACTGGTTCTTAAGCTCCTTATCTGCCTTGAGCTGGGTGGGGCCAGGGTTGAGAAGGGGGCGTGTCTGGGCCAAGTGCAGGTCAAGAATTTCTGACCCATACACCTCTAACCTGGCCATTGGCTATTAAAATAATTTCAAACACTTTTCAGAGTCAGAGGGACAGAGAAACATTGTCCTGGTGGCAGGGTCAACAAGGTCCTCATCACAACAGATATTTGGCCAATCCATGGGCAGTTATTGGTTAGGCAGGCCATAGTTTGGGCACTGTACACAGGCAAGTTGTTGACTTATCATGGAGTAGTCAAGTTGGCAGCTTTCTTCACGGGATATTGACTGAGAAATCTCCAGCTGAACAATGAGCAATACAGGTATATTAATTCCCCATATAAACCCTTCAGGGGGCACTACTGCCATCTGCTGGCCTTAGTCTGAGCTTCACTGTATGACCTTATGCCTTACATGTCCTCATTTTGCCCTGGTGTCTAGTGGTGTGTGAGCCGACGAGAAACCTGCGGAACCCACAAGTTTATCCTTCTCCACAAGCCCCGCCCAGTTCCTCTGTCTTCTTCCGCCCTATCCCAACCCACTTTGTCAATAGCTGAAAGTCTCTACAGTTTTATTTTTGAACCTTTGCCCCCTCTGGTGAGTGGGTCGGGCACAGGTATATAAATAGTCTGGGTTGGGTATTTCAGCTTTCCCTTAGTTTTCGGGTTGCCCAGTGCTTACACGTATGTATAGGCAGCCTGTACGTACAGCTCGGGGGCTTCAGCAGCTTCTCAGCAAAGGATTTCTCCGATATGAAAACTTGATTAAACAGCAGCAAAAGACAGACTCAGGTATCTGGCAACCACTTCCCTCTGCTGCGGTCGCCCCACTTCCCCCTTCCCATAGACTGTTACACGATACAGTCACAGGGGGCTCATCTGCAAGGGAGTGGAGTTAAGGTCATTGTGTTTCATCGTTATAGAGAATTATGATCAGGCACAAAGGCAAGAGAGATGTATAATGCTATTTTTTCTTGTGACATGTCCAGAAAGTGCCTAAATCTGCTCAAACTGTGGATTATGTTATCTGCCCAGTTATAAATAAAACTGATAAAAAGTTCTATTATATGATAAACTTCACTCACACTTTACTGCTGCGCTGCAAGTTGGAGTGATATGCCCCCCTCCAGTTACATGGGAGTAGGAGAAACAATAGGTTAGCTGAAAGCAGTTCTAATGTGTAGCGCTGGCTGAAAGCTCAGACTCAGGCACACTTTACTGCTGCGCTGCAAGTTGGAGTGATATCCCCCCCCCCCTCACCCCCAGCAGCCGATCAGCAGAACAATGGGAAGGGAGCAAGATAGCAGCTCCCAGTAGGTATCAGAATAGCACTCAATAGTAAGAAATCCAAGTCCGGCTTGGGACTCCTCCAGTTACATGGGAGAAGGAGAAACAATAGGTTAGCTGAAAGCAGTTCTAATGTGTAGCGCTGGCTGAAAGCTCAGACTCAGGCATACTTTACTGCTGCGCTGCAAGTTGGAGTGATACCCCCCCTCCCCCAGCAGCCGATCAGCAGAACAATGGGAAGGGAGCAAGATAGCAGCTCCCAGTAGGTATCAGAATAGCACTCAATAGTAAGAAATCCAAGTCCGGCTTGGGACTCCTCCAGTTACATGGGAGTAGGGGAAACAATAGGTTAGCTGAAAGCAGTTCTAATGTGTAGCGCTGGCTCCTTCTGAAAGCTCAGACTCAGGCACACTTTACTGCTGCGCTGCAAGTTGGAGTGATATCCCCCCCTCCCCCCCAGCAGCCGATCAGCAGAACAATGGGAAGGGAGCAAGATAGCAGCTCCCAGTAGGTATCAGCATAGCACTCAATAGTAAGAAATCCAAGTCCGGCTTGGGACTCCTCCAGTTACATGGGAGTAGGGGAAACAATAGGTTAGCTGAAAGCAGTTCTAATGTGTAGCGCTGGCTGAAAGCTCAGACTCAGGCACACTTTACTGCTGCGCTACAAGTTGGAGTGATTTCCCCCCCTCACCCCCAGCAGCCGATCAGCAGAACAATGGGAAGGGAGCAAGATAGCAGCTCCCAGTAGGTATCAGAATAGCACTCAATAGTAAGAAATCCAAGTCCGGCTTGGGACTCCTCCAGTTACATGGGAGTAGGGGAAACAATAGGTTAGCTGAAAGCAGTTCTAATGTGTAGCGCTGGCTCCTTCTGAAAGCTCAGACTCAGGCACACTTTACTGCTGCGCTGCAAGTTGGAGTGATATCCCCCCCTCCCCCCCAGCAGCCGATCAGTAGAACAATGGGAAGGGAGCAAGATAGCAGCTCCCAGTAGGTATCAGAATAGCACTCAATAGTAAGAAATCTAAGTCCGGCTTGGGACTCCTCCAGTTACATGGGAGTAGGAGAAACAATAGGTTAGCTGAAAGCAGTTCTAATGTGTATCCATTGAAGACTTCTCACAATCTATTTAGGGTCCATGTACAGGTAGGTACTGACTCCACTGAAATTCTTCATTCCTGTAGTCAGTCTTCATAACTCACCATGCTACAGCACATCCATTTCGGACATCTACCCTCATTAATACTCTCAATGTAAGTGTTTAGTACAGACCGACACTGACAGCCCTAGATTATGTTGCCCCTGAGCAGCATACTCTCATTAACACTAACTCTAGCACTAGGAGCAAAAGGGCAGGGGTCTGTAGCGAGATTATGTTATGAATTTCAAAATTCTAGTGGCTGACACCAAATGGAATTCAGATTTTATTTTAAACTTGCAGAGAATATTAAAGATGAATTAGCCCGAGTTGATAGCCCAGTGAATCTGGATGACTTTATTAAGTTATGTATAGACATTAATTTGCGGCTTACTGAGAGACAGCAAGAGAAACTGAGAAACACTGTCTTTGCTAAACCTGTGGCTGATCCTTCCCTTTCCAACCCTGCCCCCAGCACCTATTCTGCTCCAAAAGAACCCAACAAATTAGGGTTTATTAGGGGTCCGCTTTCTGCAATGGAAAGAGATCGCAGAAGGCAGAATAATCTTTGCATGTACTGTGGGGGTAATGGCCGCTATGTGTGTACCTGCCCAGTAAAGGCAAACAATTTTCAGTGTTTAAATGGAGAAGTGAAGTCTTGTAGTTGCACATATTTCCCTGAGCTAGTGAGTTCTAAGCTCTTTGTGCCTGTAACATTGTCCTGGGGCAAAATATCTGTTTCAGTTAAAGCTTTTATAGATTCGGGGGCAGCAGGGAATTTTCTTGATACCACTTTTGCTGCTAAGATGTCTGCGCCTACTGTCCCTCTCTCATATCCTCTCAGACTCCTGTCCATTGATGGGAAAACCCCTTGGCAGTGGACTAGTTAATTCTGCAACCCTAAGATTACATTTGACCACCGGATGCAGACATTCTGAAGAAATTTCTTTCCATCTTACACAGCTTTCCGTGGCTAAAACTGCATAATCCAAGAATTGATTGGAGTACTGGGGAGATTCTAGAATGGGGTATTGCTTGTAAGTCTACCTGGATTAAATACCCCTTATGTTTGGCTGCTGCAGTGCTTGAGGGTCTCCCAGAATGCTATAGAGATTTTGCAGATGTGTTTTCAAAAAAGGCTGCTGAAACCTTCCCACCCCATAGACCCTATGATTGTCCCATAGAGCTGCTGCCAGGGACCACACCTCCCAGAGGTAGAATTTACCCCCTTTCTCTGCCTGAAACTGAAGCAACAAAGGAATATATAAAAAAAAACCTAGAAAGGGGCTTTATTAGACCTTCTACCTCCCCGGCTGGAGCTGGGTTATTTTTTTGTTGGTAAAAAGGATGGGGGTCTTCATCCATGCATTGATTACAGGGGTCTTAATAAAATTACGGTTAAGAACCACTACCCCTTTCCCTTAATTTCTGAATTATTTGATCAAGTCAAAGTTGCCAAAATCTTTACTAAACTAGATCTCCGTGGTGCTAATAACTTGATTGGGATAAGGGAGGGGGATGAGTGGAAGACAGCTTTTAATACTCGATAAAATTTTTTTGTGATGTTTTGGGCAAATTCATTGTAGTATATTTAGATGATATACCATATATACTCGAGTATAAGCTGACCCGAATATAAGCCGAGGTACCTAATTTTACCTAAGAAAACTGGAAAAACTTATTGACTCGAGTATAAGCCTAGGGTGGGAAATGCAGCCGCTACTGCTAAGTTTCAATAATCAAACAAATAACAGATAAATAAATAGATAACTTTAGGGAAAGAAAAATGCTACAGCAGCAGACAAAAGCAAGTTTGGGAACGCTAAGGAAGCTGCCATACTAATTATCAAGTACTTGGACCCCAGTGTAAAAGTCCCACCACAGTACTACAATAGTTAAGCTCCCATCAGCCTTAGCCAGGCGTAAAGATCAGGAGAAGCAAAGACTGGCCATACTCACTGCTTCTGTTTATAAGGCTGTGGATTTTCCCTTATAAGCTTCTGACCTTGTAAATCTGCCCTTGTGCTGATGGTTTAACACACTCAGTGCTTTATGGATATCTCACTGCATTATTATTAGTATTATTTTTTAAAGAAATGCAATGCTCAGGATGCTGCAAACCCCACCCAAACCCACGTGTAGTTATCAACAACTTAAATGGCAGCTATCATAGAAAAATGTGTGGGAGAAACAATACTATTTTGGACAAAAAAAAAATGCTTGTAGTGAGTCCTAAGAGCAAGTTGTAAAACTTGCTTATTATGTGCATGCTTGTGACCAAAATGGCTGGCCATGCTGGGAGCACTCTCCCATTGGGGCATCATAGCATTTAGCTCAGCCTGCACACCTTACTAGTATCTCTCATTGCGCACTATGCACAAAAATCAGGCAGACCTCTATCTGCAAGGACCGTACTTTAATTACCATATATATCCCTAACTCCACTTTTGTCAGTCCTGCCGATGCGCTCGCACCCAAACCCCACCCCCGTGGATGGACTTGTAACAGCATACCCCATGTAGTACCTCCACTTTGTCAGTCCTGCCGACGCTGGATACGAAGAACGCGCTCGCACACGGGGGTCCTCGTGGATTGCACGGGCGCGCCGATCACTGTGTCCCAGCTGAGCATAATGTTGCGCGCACGCCATGTCTACATGCTTCGTAAGGCCGGGTGCGCGCGCAACTCCCGTATGTCATGTAGTTTTAGCGCAATTACCGTATATACCCGAGTATAAGCCGATTGTTACTTTTTAAGCACATTTTTAGGGCTGAAAAACTCGGCTTATACTCGAGTATATACGGTACTGATATTTTCATCTAACTTATTAGAACATAGACAACATGTACATCTAGTCGTTTCTAGACCCAGACAGAACAAACTTTATGCCAAATTTGAGAAGTGTACATTTGAGGTACACAGCATTCCTTTTATATTATTATTTCAAAATAGAGATGGACCCTACCAAGGTTGAGGCTGTTTTGTCTTGGCCTCAGCCCCAGACCCTCCGTGGTATTTTTCTTGGCTTTGCTATTACAGACAATTTATTATTGTCTATTATTATAGTGTTCTCCACTTTGGTAGCTCCCATTGTTGCACTAAGAAAGAGGCTGAACCTAGCATTTGGCCAGAAGCAGTTGTGTGGCTTTTGAACAATTGGAAAGAGCTTTTGCTTCTGCTCCTGCGCTTTACCATCCTGATACATCTCTCCCCTTTGTAGTAGAAGTCGATGCCTCTAAAATAGGTGCAGGTGCCATTCTTTCTCAGCGGCACCCAATTACTAACAAGATGCAAATTTTCTCCCACAGAGGCTGTGACACAGGTAACCAGGAATTGCTAGCCATCAGGTTGGCCCTTGAGGAATGGAGGCATCTGCTGGAGGGAGCAAAGCATCAGGTTGAAATATACACTGATCACAAAAATCTGTTATATATTGAATTTCCAGATTTAATTTCATCATCACATATAGGCCTGGGTCCAGAAACACTAAGGCTGATGCTCTCTCTAGAAGTTTTGAACCCTTGATGTTCAGCCTGAAACTACTATAGTTCCAAGGTCTGTGATTGTAGTTGCCCTAAGTCCTGACCTTTTTCTTTGCTGCAGCCTGTACAGGAGCTGGCATCTAGTTCTAAACCACCAAGTAAATTATTTGTTCCTGAGAATCTTCATTCTCCAGTGTTCGCAGAGGCTCATGATTCAAAATTATCTGACCACCCTGGTATTAATAAGACTATTCAGATTCTTAAAAGAAATGTATTGTGGCCTAACTTATGCCAAGATACTTTTAAATATGTAAAGTCTTGTGCTGTGTGTGCTAAATCCAAAATCCCTAAGACTTCTCCTTCAGGACTTTTACAATCTCTTCCTGTCCCTAAAGAGCCTTGGACACATTTATCTATGGATTTTATTTTTGATTTACCTCCTTCCCAGGGAAATACTGTTATCTGGGTGGTGGTAGATAGGTTTAGCAAAATTGCTCATTTTGTCTCATTGTCTAAGTTGCCTTCGGCCAAGGTTCTGACTTGACTTCTGACTTGTTTGTTAAACAGATCCTCAAGCTACATGGTGTATGCTCTAATATTGTATCTGATAGAGGGACACAATTTGTGTCCAAATTCTGGAAAGCCTTTTGTGCTTTTCTAGGTATTGGGTTGTCATTCTCTACAGCTTATAACCCTCAGACTAACGGGCAGACAGAGAGAACAAACCAGGACCTTGAGCAATTTCTTCATTGCTATGTATCTGACAATCAGTCTAAATGGGCTGAGTTGCTACCCCGGGTGGAGTTTGCACACAATAATGCCCTCACACCTCTACAGGTATGTCTCCTTTTATTATTATTATTATTATTATTATTATTATATTAGAAAATATATTCTGCTTCTTCTGCATCGCCGTATGGCCCTATTTCAAATGACTGGAATATGATTACTATATAATACACAAGAGTCATGAATATGCTGTAAATTATATCCTTATAAACAGTGCTTAGTGATGTCACTAGTTATAATTGGTGCTTAGTGATGTCATTTCTGTCACATGACTCACTGGAACATGTGTATTGTAATAAATAAAGTACCCCCTATTGAAAAATATGAGGATATTAGAAGTCACCTTGGAGTTCCATGTCCTGTATAAAAGGATACGATCATGGAACTCCTTGGTGACTTATAATATCCTTATGTTTTACAAAAAGGGGTACATTATTCACTATTTATATAATTTTATCCTTTATTTAGATACCATAACATACACACACACACACACACATATATATATATATATATATATATATATATATATACATACACAGTACATATATACTGTATAATCACACATATCCAAGTCATGGCACCAAGTTATTTTACTTGAATTTTCCTGCTCTGTAAGTTGGGGCTGTGTGGGGGTTTCATGTGTTTGTGTTACTTTTACTTTCACATTCCCTATATATAAAGGCACCGTCTCTCTCAGCTCTGCATCTATTCACCTCGGGGCACAGAGTCCGGTTACTGGGAAGGAAAATGGATGAAATCACTCAAATGACAAATTCAATTAAAAACTTCAGCTTGGCTGACTGTGTCGGAGGGAATCAGGGCTACGACCGGGTCCTCCTCCAGCTCTTTGGGTTTTTGGGACACGGCAAATCCTCCTTCATCAACACCTGCAAGTACATCTTGGAAGATGGCAAGTACCAGAACTATACAGACTCCAAAAAATCAGAAGGCGGCGACACTAAAACCAGAATAACGTATCCGCTGACCGACACCCTGACGCTGGTGGACAACCGCGGCTGTGCCACGATGAACGATTATGAGACGGCAGAAATATTTGCTCAGCTTGGTAAGTCCATGGCTGAATCTATACATTATACACAGGCAATAGGCACATATATATATATATATACTGACTGGCCAATGGGTCCATATGTGACTGGTTCCATACTCATCTGTCCAACCAATTCTTCATTCTCCTACATCCTCCAGTAGCGAGCTGTATAAAAAGAAGGATTAATTTAGAAAAGATGCAGAAGGAATGGCATGCAAGGTGTGGTGGTTTATTGGCACTAATTCAGCAACTCTTTTATTGTAAGTATACAGGGAACTCTGAGTATCACTCATGTATTATAAGGGATAATGTACCCCCTACTGTAAATGATAAGGATATTAGCAGTCACTGAGGGGTTCTGTGCCCCCCATATAAAGGCACAAGGCTGCAGGCTGAGTTATACAGGGAACTCTGAGTATCACTCATGTATTATAAGGGATACTGTACCCCCTACTGTAAATGATAAGGATATTAGCAGTCACTGAGGGGTTCTGTGCCCCCCATATAAAGGCACAAGGCTGCAGGCTGAGTTATACAGGGAACTCTGAGTATCACTCATGTATTATAAGGGATACTGTACCCCCTACTGTAAATGATAAGGATATTAGCAGTCACTGAGGGGTTCTGTGCCCATATAAAGGCACAAGGCTGCAGGCTGAGTTATACAGGGAACTCTGAGTATCACTCATGTATTATAAGGGATAATGTACCCCCTACTGTAAATGATAAGGATATTAGCAGTCACTGAGGGGTTCTGTGCCCATATAAAGGCACAAGGCTGCAGGCTGAGTTATACAGGGAACTCTGAGTATCACTCATGTATTATAAGGGATAATGTACCCCCTACTGTAAATGATAAGGATATTAGCAGTCACTGAGTATTACTCAGAATTATATGAATTATAATGGGAGACAACAGACCTATAAGAATCTAAGCTAACATTGTTTGTCATTAATATTTTGGTCTTGGTTATATTTATAATAAAAGATATTAAAAGGCTTATTAAATAACAAATGTTGGATAATGTACTGTAGCAAAATGGGGAAAGTTGTGCTCAACCACTAAATTTTAAACCATTAGGCGGGGGTGCAATGAGGTTTTGACCACAAAATACATACAGACAACAACAAGAGATCCTCTGCCCTCCCCCATTATCAATATATATAGGGCATTAACCTATTCTGTGCATTAAGCTACTAAGAAATGCCCTCCCCTTTATACAGGGATTGTTTGTCCAAATATTGCAATATACTTCAAGCTGGCCAACTGCATCAAAGTCATCCCTTCTCGCCAGTCCTACACTGACTTATGCGATTCATTAAGAATTCTACTGCTTCAATATACATTTAGCAAAGAGACTAAGTTTTACCTGCAACTTTCTTGCTTTCAAGGTTAAAACCCCCATATGGTTGCCCTTTTATTGGCCCATTGGGATCACCTGACTGTAGCTGGGAAGGGTGGATAATATGCTGAATATGAAACAGCTCAAAACTAAGTAACTATTTTGTTTGATGTGTTTTGTTTCCAGCCAACTTCTTGCCCCTGGATAAGGGAGTGGAGTGGAGCAGAGGATTTGGGCTCACAGAAAGAATTATAGAGGCTGAGGCAGATGTAAAATCATCTGACTTTATCTACCCCATCTTTGTGTTCAGGTAATCAGCCTTTCTATTATAAGGATTACGGTACCATTCTGTTCTGGGCCCTCTAGGTCACATGTGTCAAACACAAGGCCTGCGGACCGAATATGGCCCTTCTGGCTGTTTTATGTGGCCCCTGGTGACTGTACCTGACTGTGCAGCACCAATTGCCTGACTGCACTGTGACTGTGCCTTACCACACAGTATATTGATAAAAAATTTAGCCGGCAACTTAGCCTGTGTTTTAGATTTCAGCCCCCTTATGTGATTGAGTTTTACACCCCTGCTCTAGGCGAACTCATGTTAAAGAAGAACTAAACACCTTAATAAATGTAAATTATTTATTGCTATTTTGAGCATTTTCTATGCTGTAATTATTGTTGCAGGGGGTTAAATCCCCAACACCGCGGCTCCTCCTTACAGAACTCATCTGGAGACACCACCTTCCTTAGTGACTTAACCCGTTAGCAACCAGCTGACTACATAGAACCCTGGAAAATATCTAACTGGAGTTTCCTCCAGCCAAGATACCAATTCCCATAGTGCTTTGCATGTTCTGCCATTAAAGGGAAACTAAACCCTGCTGCACAGCGTGGCTCAACCAAACGTTACTCAGCTGTTGCTGGACTACAAATCCCAGAATAATGTAACATATAATGAAGGGTGAGGCATGCTGGGAGCTGTAGTCCAGCAACATCAGGGCTGTATTCTTAAAGCAATATTGCACAATAAAACTTTCCCAGCTCTCTAGGGCCCGCATTGGCAGCATTGAAATGCAAAAGAATCCTCCAATGAGAATCCCAGCTGATCTGTATAAATCTGGCTCCCTGTTCTCTGTTCCTGCAATTGGAGTTGGGAGCATTAAGCACAGTTTCCCAGCACTGAACAAGTCTGTCCCTTTATCCCCATGTCTGATTCCTGTGCCATATAATGACGGGAAAATGACATCATTATCTCTATATGTAAGGTACCAGCAAGATGGCCGACAGTGCTGGGAATCAGCATTCTCATTGGTCACTTCTTTTCATCCTAAGATCTCTCACTGTAAATCTGCAAAAAATAATCTTTCTTGCAGCTATTGGTTGTTAAAATAATAAATATCATCCAAACAAATAGGGGAGGAGTAACATCGCTTGACTTTTTCCTTACTAATTTTCCCTTGCACGTTCCCTTGATGTCTCCAGTGTAAAGAAAGGACTGCCCAACCAGGAGATGCCAGTGATAAAAGAGCTGCTTGAAACGGCCAGAGACCTGACAGGTACAGTATAGTGTGGGATACATTTCTCATCTGCTGCAAAGAGTATAACCAACGGCACAAAATTAGAACTAAACACTTCTAAGCACTTTAATTTTAATTCCAAATACTACACTATAATATACTATAGTATATTATATACACTATCATATAATACATTTGATACAGTGCATCCTGCTGTTTGGCTTAGCTAAATGACCAGCTATCAGAAACATGAGCTGTTGCGCATCGAAGTGACCTCTGGAGTTGTGCTGCTCTTGTAAACTTGATTCTTCAGTTCACTTGATTCTTGAGTCCATCAAGTTCAACCCTTCAAAGAAACCCCAGCACCCACACACCTATACTTATCTATCTATCCACTCACATACAGACCCACACTGACCTATCCACTCACATACAGACCCACACTGACCTATCCACTCACATACAGACCCACACTGACCTATCTATCCACTCACATACAGACCCACACTGACCTATCTATCCACTCACATACAGACCCATACTGACCCATCTATCCACTCACATACAGACCCACACTGACCTATCTATCCACTCACATACAGACCCACACTGACCTATCCACTCACATACAGACCCATACTGACCTATCTATCCACTTACATACAGACCCACACCGACCTATCCACTCACATACAGACCCACACTGACCTATCTATCCACTCACATACAGACCCATGACCTATCTATTACTCCAGACCCTATGCTATCTATCACATACAGACCCATTACTGACCTATCTATACACTCACATACAGACCCATACTGACCTATCCACTCACATACAGACCCACACTAAAAAAGAAGAGAGATGCCTAGTAAAAATCTTTTATTTAATTAAAAGAAGCACAAGCCCATATTTATTTTTGTTCTGCAGAAAGAATAGGAGTATCTTGGGCCTTTAAGACCAGAAATTGATCCATACTTAGAGGATGCAGAGCTGCCAAGGAAATACCATCCTTCATCTGCCTACTTAAAAAAAACTACTTAAAACAAAGACAAACATACAAGAATTTGTATGACAGAAAATAATGTCTAAAGCAAAAGATTAACCGCGGCTCAGCACCTAAACAACGTTTATTACATCATATCACGTACTGGTCGTTTTTCTTCCTACCTACAGTCTTTATATAAGGCAGAAAGACAACGGAGCTACTGAGTAGCAGTCTAACTTGTCGTGGCTAAATCAATTGATAATTACATAAACATTTATTTATAAGCGCTCAACATATTCCGCAGCGCTGATAGTGCTGATCCAATTTACAGGATAATTGTCTGTAATGTGTTTTACAGAGGAAATCTCAGTATTTCTATGGCATGGGGATATTCTGGTGTTAGTAGCCATGAAAGTAGCTTACTACTATAAGTAGCTCTGTGTGGTCTTTACCCTTGGGTGGAGATTTTAATCCACGAACGTCGATGCGTTTTTTTTTCCGTATGATGTTATTTTTTTGCACATTCGTCGCCGTGGACTTTTTCGTTATCTTGTGCGAATTTTTTTCCGTCGCCGTCGGACTTTTTCCGTATCATGTGGCAAATTTTTCGACGCTGCGCAACAAATGTATTGTCGCGCTGAGTCGAAAGCTTCGGATTCATTAAGCTTCGGTCGTGACTTTCCTTGGGCAGGTTGGAGCTGCAAAGAAGTGCCATTGACCTATGGGAGACTTTCCTGGGCCAGGTTGGAGCTGCAGAGTGCATTGGGCCCTATGCGGAGCTTTCTTGGGCCGGGGTTGGAGCTGCAGGTGCATGGCCCTATGGGAGTACTTTCATTTGGGGCGGGTTGGAGCTGCGAGTGCATTGAGCCTATGGGAGACTTTCTTGGCCAAGTTGAAGCTGCAGAGGGTGGCCATTGAGCACTATGGGAGCTTCCTTGGCCGTTGGAGCTGCAGAGTGCCATTGAGGCTATGGAACTTTCCTTGGCCAGGTTGAGAGCTGCAGAGTGCCATTGAGCCCTATGGAGGCCTTTCTTGGGCCGGGTTGGAGCTGCAGAGTGCCAGTTGAGCCTATGGAGTACTTTCCTTGGGCCGGGTTGGAGCTGCAGAGTGCATGATTCCTAATGGGAGGCTTCCTTGGGCCAGGTTGGAGCTGCAGAGTGATTGAGCCTATGGAAGACTTTCCCTGGGCCAGGTTGGAGCTGCGTAAGTGCCATTCGAGCCGGGAGACTTTCTTGGGCAAAGTTGGAGTGCAGAGTGCCAATTGAGCCCTATGGGAGACTTTACCTTGGGCGGGTTGGAGCTGCCAGCAGTGCCATTGAGCCCTATGGGAGACTTTCCTTGGCGGGTTGGAGCTGCAGAGTGCATTGAAGCCTATGGGAGACTTTCTTGGGCCAGGTTGGAGCTGGCAGGTTCCATTGAGGCCCTATGGGAGACTTTCTTGGGCCCGGGTTTGGAGTGAGAGTGCATTGAGCCTATGGAGACTTTCCTTGGGCGGGTGGAGCTGCAGAGTGCATTGAGCCTATGGGAGACTTTCCTGGCGCGGGTTGGAGCTTGCAAGAGTGCATTGGAGCCCTATGGGAGATTCCTTGGGCCGGGTTGAAGCTGCAAGAGTGCCATTGAGCCTATGGGAGACTTTCCTTGGGCCGGGTTGGAGCTGCAGAATGCAATGACGTATGGGAGACTTTCCTTGGGCGTTGGAGCTGCAGCGTGGCGATCTGAGCCCTATGGAGACTTTCTTGGGCCGGCGTTGAGCAGCAGAGTGATTGAGCCCTATGGGGACTTCCTATTGGGGCCAGGATTGGGCTGCAGAAGTGGCATTGAGCCATATGGGAGACTTTCCCTTGGGCGGTTGGAGCTGCAGAATGCATTGAGCCCTAATGGGAGAATTTCCTTGGCCGGTTGGGCTGCAGAGTGCCATTGAGCCCTATGGGAGATTCCTTGGGCCAGGTTCGAGCTGCAGAGTGGCCAGACGGCCCTATGGGAGACTTTTCTTGGGCCGGGTTTGAGCTGCAGAGTGCCATTGAGCACCTATGGGAGACTTATCCTTGGGTCGGGTTGGAGGGCGCAGAGTGCCATTGAGACCCTATGGGAGGCTTTCGTTGGGCCGGGTTGGAGCTGCAGGTGCCATTGAGGCCCTATGGAGCTTTCTGGGCCAGTTGGAGCTGCTCAGAGTGCCTGAGCCTTATGGGGACTTTCCTTGGGCAGTTGGAGCGCAGAGTGCATTGAGCCTATGGGAGACTTTCCTTGCGGGTTGGAGCTGCAGAGTGCCATTGAGCCCTATGGGAGACTTTCTTTGGGCCGGTTGGAGCTGCAGAGTGCCATTTGGAGCCTAATGGGAGACTTTCTTGGGCCGGGTTGGAGCTGCAGAGTGCATTGAGCCCTATGGGAGACTTTCCTTAGGGCCAGGTTGAGCTGCAATGTGCCATTGACCTATGGGAGACTTTCCTGGCCGGGTTGGAGCTGCAGAGTGCTTGAGCCCTATGGGAGACTTTCTTGGGCCAGGTGGAGCTGCAGAGTGCCATTGAGCCCTATGGGAGACTTTTTCTGGGCCGGGTTTTGGAGCTGACGAGCTGCATTGAGCTTGGGAGACCTTTCTTGGGCTGGGTTGGAGCCTGCGAGTGCCCATTGATCTCGTATGGGAGGCTTCCAATATGCACCAGATAGGATAAAAGCGAAAGGTTTTACGATACGTTCAAATACAAAAAGTCGCGACGGCGACGTAAAATTGCGGCAGATACAAAAAAGTCCAGGCGGCGACGAAAAAGTCGTGATCATCAGAAATGATCGATCTTCCAACCGAATTTTTCCCATTCGGTGATTTCGAACATCGCTGTTTTAATGAATCGGCCCTAAAGATGTCTAATATTATAATGTCCACATATCTGATTAATAAGAATGTAAGTATAAATGGTATGGGTGCCTATGGATTGGAGCCGCAGGTATGGTTTAATAGGCTCACTCTGTTCTCTTTATAAGCATGTGTTTCTTAGCACAACTATAGCTGTGCTTATTCTGGCCATTGTATATTGCTTGTTTTTCATCTTCTGCTCCCCACACAAAATGTTTCCGGCAAATGGTGATTAGTCCCAGGGGGGTTTATGTAAATTTTTGAAAGATATAAATGTTGAAAGTTTATTGAAGTAGTTCCTGCACTTACAGTCGGTAGTCTGGTCCATGTCAACAACAGAATATACCCCACACAGATATACCCTCCGGCATAGCCGATAACAAAGTCTACATAAAACAGAACACAACAATAGTCGCATATGTGGCATGGCTGAACCAACAGATCATTCCATAAATGAGAATAAGGTTGAAGACACACAGAGCTACTAGTAGCAGCTACTTGCCATGGCTACTAAAAGACAATGCTGATCATTTACTGATATTGCCTCTATGTGTGTTTTAGGCAGAGGCAATTCTCAGTATATTTTCTGGTGGTTATATATTTTCTACACTGCTCACCTTCACTATACAAGGCATTAATAAGTCTACGCAAGATCTATTTACGCATGCAATAAACTATGCTGTACAAATCATCATATTTTGTTATTTTCATGTATAAAGTACTTAATCCCTTTATTACCATATAAAAGCGGTCTTCACTTTAATCGATAAACAGGCTATCAAGGGCATTTCTGGCCATGTTGCTATTCTGAGGTGAACTTTGGATGCCACCCTGCCATATTGTATAGAGAGATCACAACAGCCTTGAACGTCTTGAAGTTACCCAGGAGTGGCTTTTTGGAGTCTGGTAATTGGGGGCTGCTGCTGCCTTGAGGCGGGTTTCTCAAACTTGACTCATGGCAAGCAGCGCCATGGGCCTATTGTTTTTTTAGGCTTAGACAGAAGATTCCTTTTGAATAATGGAACCACTTATAAGTTTTGCCACGTGCACACTAGAATACTGAAAATAAGAAAGAGGTTTGGCATCTCAGTGTAGAGCTTTGTTTAGTACGCCTTGGATGAATACGCATCTGGGTCCCGACCCTTTCTTAACCTTACCTGTTCTAGTCTCTTAATTTCCCCTGAGTATCATAGTTAAATTATTAGAATTGTAGTTTTTTTTTTCCCTTGTGAAAATGGGTAAACAAGCTCATAAGTAGAGCGTTAATGCAAAAAACAGGTTACTTAATGCTGGTAATTCAGGTATGGGATCCCTTATCCAGAAACGATTATCAAGAAGCTCCAAATTACAGAATGCCTAGTCTCCATGGACTCCATTTTAAATCAAATAATTCAAATTTTAAAACTATTTCCTTTTTTCTCTGTATATAAACAGTACCTGTACTTGATCCCACTAAGATATAATTACCCTTATTGGGGGCAGAACAGCCCTATTGGGTTATTAATGGTTAAATGATTCCCTTTTCTCTGTAATATAAAACAGTACCTGTACTTGATCCCAACTAAGATATAATTACCCTATTGGGGCAGAACACTATTGGTTTATTTAATGGTTAAATGATTCCTTTCTCTGTAATAATAAACAGTACCTGTACTTGATCCAACTAAGATATAATTACCCCTTATTGGGGCAGAACAGCCCTATTGGGTTTATTTCATGGTAAATGATTCCCTTTTCTCTGTAATAATAAACCAGTACCTGTACTTGATCCCAACTAAGATATAATTACCTCCTTATTGGGGGCAGAACAGCCCTATTGGGTTTATTTCATGGTTAAATGATTCCTTTCTCTTGTAATAATAAAAGTACCTGTACTTGATCCAACTAAGATATAATACCCCTATTGGGGGCAGAACAGCCCATATTGGGTTTATTTAATGGTTAAATGATTCCCTTTTCTCTGTAATAATAAAACAGTACCTGTACTTGATCCCAACTAAGATATAATTACCCCTTATTGGGGCAGAACAGCCCTATTGGGTTTATTTAATGGTTAAATGATTCCCTTTTCTCTGTAAAATAAAACAGTACTGTACTTGATCCCACTAAGATATAATTACCCTTATTGGGGGCAGAACACTATTGGGTTTATTAATTTAAATATTTTTTGTAGAGTTACGTAGAAAGCTACCGGTAACTCTTGTCCAAGCATTCTGGATATAGGTCTATACTGTTAGTTCTGAAGAAGAGAAGAACTTTATTAAATTGCAAAACAAGACAAAAAAAAGTGAAAAAGAAAAGCATACAAAAATAATACCTGATCTTGAAAGAACCATTTGAATATCTCATGGAGATCAGACTAATTTGGCGTATTTAATGTTCTGAGAGACAACATTAGCATGGCACTTCAACAGAGAACTTCCCTCAATCACGACTGAGCTCTTACTTGAGGCTCTTGGATAAGTGGAGAATAAGAGGGAGTTACAGGCACTCCAGTTATAGCGAAATACAGGAATAAATGTTTTCTAATTATCAGGATTCAAACTGTGCCTCTGCAGCCAACTTACACTTCCAAATAGCTCTCGACAGGCCATAAGTACTTACATTAGATCAATGAGGCTAATCATTAACTATTTATGCTCAAGTAGTAATGTATTAAAGGGGTTGCTCGCCTTTGAGGTTATATTTAAGTTGATGTAGAGAGTAATTTGGCAATTGGATTTTCAATTTTTTATTATTGGTAGTTTCTTAATTAATTTACATTTTTGTTCTACAGCATCTCTCATATTGGAATTTCAGCAGTTATCTGGTTCGCTATGGTCCAATTTACCTAGTATACCAGGGAGTGGTTTGAGAGATTGGCAGATATTGATAGTAAGGGGCTGAAATAGGAAAGATAAGTATGATTGTAAATGATTAGACTTTATTTCGTTGTGAAAACGCTCCTAAGATATGTTGAAATTTCAATACAGCGACAATGTACGATCAACTAGTCACTGTTTCCATTCCACCCAAAGCAAGAAAAGTAACTATTTGTAACATCACATTCCAGTTTACCTGTTCTGGTGTGCAAATCACAAACCATTGTCATTTTCAAACATGGGTGGGGGTGGTTGAATACAAAAAGGATCGGGATTATAGGAACATTAACCTCTATAAGTCTCTACGCAGAGTAGAATGTTCTAGTGTTGTCTAACTTTTCCAGATATCGAGCTTGTTAGTCATTTCAGGGGCCATTGGATGTGCAGGTTGGATCAGGCGGGTTAGGGGGCAGATTAGGGTTGAATCTGAGCACTATTGCAGGTTTTGGGTATGGGAGACTGGGTAAGCACACTTTTTCTTCTTCTCTTGAACTAAGGTAACAGGTAGATAATGTACAGCGGAGAGCGCCGGTATGCTTGGGTGCATGTCCTACAATGGCAAATTTTGCAGGTCAGGGTTGGGCAAGTTGAGTTTTTGTTGCCCCACAAAATTACTAAGCCTGAGTACAATAAAATGTCATCAAACAGTCAGTAGAGCTCTTGAGCAACCTATGTGCATAAAAATACTGTGGAAGGACCGAGTTGGACAGCCCTCGTCTGTGCTGCTGCTGTTTTTCCTGCACACATGATCAAACTATACAACAGTCAATGCGTTTAAACATCTAAACATTGATTTTTAGAACAGCTGTAAATGACTCCATATCGTTTGAACCTCTCTGCATTCTTGGTTTTGATTCTAGAACAGTGTTCCCAACCTTCCTAATGCCGCCGATCCTTTAATACATCCTTTATGTTGGGGTGCCCCCACACATAAAATTTTTCCATAAGACATCGGAATATGTGTTTCAAATGGTCTTAGGCGAACTGTGAAGGGTCGTTAAACCCCCAAGGGGTCTGATCCAGCAGGTTGAAGACGCAGTTCTAGAAGCAATGTAGCAGAAGCAGCTCCCTCCAGCCAGGGCGGGTCCGTTTCTAACACAGAAGGCTTTTACTTCATTATTTAAAATCAGCAAAACCCCACTGCACAGAAGCAGTGAATTATGGTTTAATCTGAACGAGGTAAGTAGAACTGATGATAAACAGGTTTTAATAGTTTTTTTTTCCATATAGAGGAAATGTTCTAAGGCCTAAATGAATTTTCAGGCTTTTCATTATCACTCTTTTGAATATAATTCCTTAAATGGAAGATGAGCAGCCAGATTATATATGTCGGATTCAGCAATTTAATAAATATTTCTTGGGCAGTAAACTTTTTATTCTTGAATATTTTGAATAAGACAATTAAGTCAATTTGGTGATTATAAACTGTGTTTTTTTTGCTGCCTAAAAACCTCATGGTTAAAGCCCACTGCCACCTTTTAATGTTCAATGGGAATTGTGTGAACTGTTGCCATTGGTGGTAAAGAATTAACCAAAAGCATCAGTCATAAATGCTTACACTTTATTCCCATCTTTCTATGGAAGAAATAAGGGTGTAAAGCTTGGTTTTCTGGTGCAAAAAGAGCAGAAAACTTTGGTGACACTATACTTATATACAAGGATCCACCTTTCTAACGTGCGAGGAAGCCACAAGCAGAGCCAACACAAGCACCATAAGTTTCATGGAGGCAATAGGGCTGTGATTGGCTATTGGGCCTCTTTATGCACCCTATCAGCTTCAGGGGGCTTTATTTGGTAGTAAATCTTGTTTTTATTCACCAAACTTGCCCCCAAGTCAGGATTTCCAAAAATAACTACCTGTTTGGGGCCTGGAGCAACATTCAAGGGGTTTGGGAAGCACTGTTTGCCCCGCGCACTGGTTGGATACGCCCTTAAACAAATAAGACTGTTTTAAAGGTCCCATACCGGGCCGATTATAGTGCTGACATGGGTCCTTGGGCGATTCGCAGCTTTCGGCG
This sequence comes from Xenopus tropicalis, assembly GCF_000004195.4. NCBI lineage: Eukaryota > Metazoa > Chordata > Amphibia > Anura > Pipidae > Xenopus > Xenopus tropicalis. The sequence goes on along the minus strand of NC_030685.2, from coordinate 8,876,912 downwards.
CGTGTAGGGGCAAGAACAGAGGGCCTGGCCCGACCGACTATCTGGCCTGAAATTGCCAGATCTCGATGGCCATTAGAAAATCAGTCGGATCGGGGACTGCATGGCTCGTTGAGAGGTCCCGAACCGACTGCCCATTGCCTAGGTGCAAATTCCTATTGATTTGGCCAGGGCCAAAACGATCGATTACACAATGCTCCCGATATGCCACCACCGTAGGTGGGGATATGGGTGAAGATCCGTGCATTGCGACATCGCAGCGAGCGGTTGCCCGTGTATGGCCAGCTTTATCTGTTTTCAGGTTTCAATTTAGGGTAGGGAACACCATATATAAAAAAGGATCTAAATGTAAAGCAATATTATAGGGAAAGATAGCTGTGACTCAGTTTGCCTTTACTAACATGCCAACCCCACTCTTATGGCCCTCTGAGAATGTGAGCTTCTTATTCCGGCTGCAAATAAAGCACTTGCAATTTACCTGCTCACTAACCTTCTCTTTAACCCACAATTTGATTATTAAACAAGAAACCACTGTTCTGCAATCTAAATGCATACGCTACAACACTAATTGCATTGTAAAAAAATATGTTTTTTTGGTTCCGTCTGTGTTTTACAATAGACAAACTATAAAGCTGACAGTAGCCATTTTAACTAAAGATATTTGTACTTCCATGAAGCCTTACTATTAGATGTGCCTCAAAAACAACATTCAAAGGTGTTCCTTATATCCATCTTAAAGTGATACTGGCTTAAAAACTATTATTAAAATTATTAATGGTACATTAGGGGGGCAATTTAAGAATGGCTTGAGCTGGACTCACTAAAGTCGATGATGAAGGTATGAAGAACTACTGTGGTTTTTAAGTATCTGAATGTTCAAGCCCAAGGCTTGAGCATTTTTAATGGTGCCTAAAAGTTACCAATTGGTCATATTGATAGTTTCTTCGCTGATCTATTTTGTAGTATTGTTACTTGAACGTTTTCTAACACTGACTGTTTTATAAACCTGACTGCCTCTCATAGAGAAAGTAGGTGATTCAGTATCTTTTTACTGTAACTCACGTCATCAATTACAACCCAAAATATTACTGCACGTGTAAAGCACTACACCCAGAATTCCTATTGGCTTAAAGTTTCTAGAAACACAATTTTCAGGACAGAAGAATTCCAAAAAAAAAAAAAAGATTATAAGTATTTATTCTTTAAAAATAAACTGCAGCTTGCTCCACTTCACATTTAAATTTGGCACAAGTATAACAGGTATGGGATCCTTATCTGGACCGCGTATCGCAGAAAGCTCCTAAATTCTGGAAAGCCTGTTCCCATAGACCCATTTAATCAAAAATTCCAGATTTTGAACATTGGATTTCCTTTTTCTCTGTAAAAATAAAACAGTGCTTTGTATTTGGATCCAAATAAGACATAATTAATCTTATGGATGAAAATAACTCCTATTGGGTTTAATTAATGTTTTATTGATTTCTTGAAGATTAAGGTATGATGATCCAAATTACGAAGACCCTTATCGGAATACATTTGTCCGAGCATTCTGGAAACAGGTCTAACCTGTATTACTGTGAATGAGCTTAATAATGCAGGGTTTTAATTGCAGTATAATTATTGTCTATTTACTGGCATGGTTGGCATAAGCCAGCTGGTAGGGCAGGGGAGGGGAGTGGATTGTCGGGTTGGGGGAGTGGGACATTCACGTGGTCTACTCTAAAAAGGCAACCAGGTTGATAGGTGATTTAGCAACCCAACAGCTACATAAGTGTCTAATGATACACACCATTGCAGGCTGCATTTCCCTAGTAGGCACCTCATGCCAATTTAAATTGCTGCTTGTAGGCCAAACTGTAACTGGTATGAATTAGAGAAGAATGATCAAGACTATGCAAGCAACTTGAGCACCACTCTGCCTGTGGCTCTTCTCACAGAAAGCTGCATCAGTTCAGTTAACCCCAATAAAAGAAAATATATTATTAATGACTGTAGGACAGATTATGGGCTACCTTTCAGACTCTTTTAGTAAAAAGAGAAGATGGCTATATCTATACACTTGTCCATCTGCAGTGTAGTTTTTTGCTTCACACTCTTGTTCTGCTGAAGATTTTAATATCTGCGTGGAATTCGCCTTTGGGTTTGCCGGAGCAGCCACATGGTTATTTTGAGGTCTGTTTATCTCTATAATATGTTATCTCAGGGCCACAAGAGATATACAATAAAGAGTAATGATTTTAGTTCTGCGTCAGCTGCTTGTGTCTGGCTGATGTCTTAAGAAGGTTCTTTTTTCGTTCTGAGACATAGCTGGTGCTCTGAGTTTTGAGGACATTTACTGATGTTGTGGAAGTCGGCACTGCTCCAATAAATAGCGCCACTGTTCTAAACATAACCGCTCATTCTGAACAGCAGCTCCGTGGATTAGACGAGAATAGCAAGCTCAAAGGGATCCATGTTATTCTTAGCAAACAAGCTTTAATGGAAAACATGGGAATACACGAAGATCATATTATTTTAATTTCGTAGGTCTTCATGGATTTAACAATCAACGTAAATACAAAAACAAAAGGCAAGATTCTTGTACTTTCCCATTCTACTTTCTTAGCCATTCTAAACATCATCTATCTTCTACATTTCTGTTTTCAGCAGTCAAGGATTTTCTTCATGGTCATCACACATGGGCCATTAAAAAAATAAAATCAGCCGCACCAGAGGCACCCATAGTAATTAGAGGAAAGGAACTTTCAAAATATGAAGAGCATTAAGGGGGTTTTCACAGTGAGTTTGGGGAATGCTTCCTCGTGATGTTTGTGATGGAGATTGGATGGGTTCTTGAACATGCATAGTTCAAGCTATTTGTGATACTAAAATCTACGGTTAGTATTGATGAATAGGTAAG